>NW_025196655.1:0-4891 GCF_004010195.1 Chiloscyllium plagiosum
AAAACCTGCACCCATATCTCCCTCCACCCCTCCAAAGGAGCCTTCCACATCGGTTAGAGATTTACCTCCACTTCCACACACATCATTTACTGTACCGTTGCTCCCGATGTGGTTTCCTCTACATTGGGGAGAAACAGGACACGCATGAAACAACCCCACCGCCCCATGGCTGAACACTTTAACTCCCCCTCCGCCTCTCCCAAGGATATGCAGTTCCTGGGTCTCCTCCACTGTCAAACCCTTACCATCCAACACCTGGAGGAAGAATGCCTCATCTTCCACCTTGGGATCCTCCAATCACCCGGGATTAATATGGATTTGATCAGTTTCCTCATTTCCTCTCCCCCCGCCTTATCTCCGATCCAACCTTCTAACTCGGCACTGCCCTCTGGACCTGTCCATCTTCCTTCCCACCTATCTATTCCACTCTCTCCTCTGATCTATCACCTACCCCCCACCTCAATCTACCCATTGCCTTCCCAGCTACCTTCCCACCCCCTCCTCCCATTTATTCTCAGCCCACTTGGGCCACAAGCCTCATTCCTGATGAAGAGCTTATGCTCAAAATGTTGATTCTCTTGCTTCTTGGATGCTGCCTGACCAGCTGTGCTTTTCCAGCAGCACATTCATTGACTCCAATCTCCAGCAGCTGCAGTCCTCACTTTCTCCCTGTTGTTAGGGCCGCTTTGTCATCCGCTCTGAAGGCGGAATCACAGGTCCTCAGCAGCAGCACACCTCTTTACCGTCATCTACAGCTTCTGATTGGGAAGAAATGGTGATCTCACACACAGTGACATCGTCAATGCACTTACTAATGTTACAAGTCACTGACCGTGTGTGCTCTTCTAAGTTAATGGAGTCCCCATCGGTTGCCGTCTCCTTAAACATGCACCAGACAGTGTGCTGAAAGCAACTGAAAATGTGTTGCTGGAAAAGCACAGCAGGTCAGGCAGCATCCAGGGAACAGGAGAAACGACGTTTCAGGCATAAGCCCTTCTTCAGGAATGAGGAAAGTTTGTCTAGCAGGCTAAGATAAAAGGTAGGGAGGAGGGACTTGGGGGTGGGGCGTCGGAAATGTGATAGGTGGAGGGAGGTTAAGGTGAGGGTGAGGTGGAAAGAGGTCAAGGTGAGGGTGAGTGTGCTGAAAGCAGCCCTGGAGAGCAGAAGTGGCTCCTGCCGGCCAGTTTTCACCTGCTTCAGAACCGGTTTGACACGTCTGATGAGTGATCTGCATGCCAGAATTAGCATAACAGAGATGTGGTCTGAGGAGCCAAGAAGACTTCATGGGCTGAATGTCCTATTCCCTTTCTTCTGATTTTATGATGCCATTGCTGATATTCAATTCCAGAAATTTTATTTTTATCAATTGAATTTAAAGTTAATCAGTTACCATTGGTGGATTTGAATCTGTTTCCAAAGAATCAGGCTTTGCCTCAGGATTACTCATCCTGTAACATTATCACAATGCACCAGTTGTTTTGCCATGAGACTGCCGCACCTTGAAACTCGAGAGGTGATCTTACTGAAATACCAAAGGTCCTGATGAGAATTTTTTTTGTGTGTGTGGAGGTTATTAGTTGGTGGAATTCTCTACCACAAGAGCAGTGGAGGCTGAGTCACAGAGTTTTGATCAACAAAGAAGCTGAGGCTTATCGGCAGGATGGAGCAAGAGAAAGACAAAGTAAAGTGGAGTTGAGATCACAACCACATCAATGTTGGTAACAAATGGCAGAGGAGGTTTGAAGGGTTGACTGGGCCATTCCCAAGCCCTGTACGTCAGTAATCACACTCATTCCATCATGGATATTAATTAATAAGCCACAGCAGATTAGAGAGTTCATCTTCAGTCACTGTAGTGAATCACTATGAAGCTGATTAAACATTTGCATTGTCAGAGTCTTGCGCTGGGAGTGTGTTCATCATTGCTTTGGGTTCGGAATGATGGGAGACTCACAAAATAAGAGGCAATATATGGATATCATTAAGTTAGGAAAAAAATGTCCTGTGAAAAAAAGTATTCACAGGGATCATGACCCATAGCACCAATACTACATTAAATAACTTGTGGATTGTGCACAATACTTGCATATTGTGCTTTCAGTGTCCATTTGCTTTCCTGTAATTGGATTATTAAAATAATAGACTAGCTCTTCTATTGCTTTTGGATGTTGTTAACTGCCGATAGCGGGGGTATAATATGTAGCACTAAATGACCAGTTATAGGTACTAAAAATGTTTCTATATTGCAAACGGACTGAGAGGGGAATCAGTTGTGATTCTTGACAGCAACTCTGTGATTTCCATTGCGATTAGCACACACTGATGTCCAGCCAAAATTAAACTGGGCTTGGTTGTGATGCCCACCTCCCAGGCAATAATCTTTAACAAGTAACATTTCATTAAACAGCCACTTGAAGATAACAATGACCCATTGAACTGGATTCCAGAAGTCCTACCTCCAGAAGAAAATTGAAGAATGTGTTTGCAAATGTAAAGTAGTAATTTATGAATTAAAACCATTATGTTGTAAAACCAGATTGGGGATTAAATTGTCTCTGACGTATGTTAAATGATGTTTCAAAATAAGATTGATAATAAATTGATTAATCAACTGAGATAAATGTAAGCCTGATGAGATGTGGACATCAATATTTAAATTCTGTAAAATGGACTGCAAATATTTTTTTCTTATGTGGGAAGTCATGTTGAAGTTGTATAGGATGTTGGTGTGTCCCCTTCAGGAGTATTGTGTAAAGTTTTGGTTGTCCTGTTGTAGGAAGGATATTATTAAGCTGGAGAGGGTTCAGAAAGAATTTACTCTGATGTTACCAGGAATGAAGGGTTTGAGTTATAAAAATAGGCTGGACGGGCTGAGACTTTCACTGGAGCATAGGAGGGTTGGGGTGTGACCTTAGAGGTTTATAAAGTCATGAGGGGTGTAATTAAGGTGAATGGCAGGTGTCTTTACCCAGGGTAGGAGATTTCAAGACTGGGGGCATATTTTTAAGGTGAGAGGAGAAAGATTTAAGAAAGATATGAGGGGCATATTTTTATTACAGTAATTCATGTGTAGAATTAACTTCAGGAGAAGTGGTGGATGTTGGTACAGTTACAAGGTTTAAAAGATATTTTGGTAAGTGTATGAATAAGAAATAGGCCAAGTGGAGAAAGGTGGGAACTAGTTTAGTTTGGGATTATGGTCAGCATGGAGTGAGGTTCTGAAGGGTCTATTTCTGTACTGTATGACTATACTTGTACATGAGATGTGAGGTACATGGATAGCCAGCATTTATTGACTTTCTCCAACTCCCTTGAGAAGGTGTGAGATGCTATCTGAAATGCTGCAGTCCTTATGGAGCATGTAAAAACCCCCAGTGCTGTTTGGGAGGAAGTTCCAAGATTTTGACCTAGCAGCAATAAAAGAATGGCAACATAGCATAAAGAGGAATTGCAAGTGCTAGCATAGTCCTGTGCCTGCCACTGTTGCCCTACCAGGTAGTAGTGATCACTGGTTTGGAAGGAGCCTGGGTTCTTACTATTGTGCATCTTATAGGGGATGCGCATTATAACCACTGTGTACTTGTAGTGAGGGAGTCATTATTGAAGGTGGTGGATGGATGTGAGCCCAGCAGACTGCTTTCTCCTGGATGGTGTTGAGCTGCTTTAGTTCTGTTAAATCTCCACTCATCCATGCATGTAGTGAGTGTTCCATCAGACACCCATCTTCTGCCTTGTAAAATGTAAATAGACATTGAGGTGTCGGGAATAGAGTTATTGCTTACAGCATTATGGTCTCTGACTGGCTTTTGCAGTCAACATATTTATTTGGCTGTTCTAGTTCTGTATCTGGTCAATGGCAACTTTAAATTATGTTGATAGGGGAATTAGTGACAGAAATTCCATTGAATGTCAGGAGGAAAATGATATATGGTCATTGTCTGATGCTTGTGTGGCCTAAATGTTACGAGCCACATATTAACCCAAGCTTGTGTTGTCCAGGTATTGCTTCTATATCTGAGGACTGGTGAATATTGTGGTAATCATCAATGATTATCTCCACTTCTGATCAGATAAAGAAGTTAAGATGCTGAAGATGGTTAAGCTTAAGACATTACTCTGAGGAACTTCTTCAGTGAAGTCCTGGAATTGAGATGATTGACCACCAGTAACAAAAAGTATTTGTGCCAAGAATCACTTTACCTAACAGAGAGTTTCCCTGATTCTCCAGTTTTATTATGTCTCCTTGGTGCAGCAGTCATTCCAATGCTTCTTGATGTCAAGGGCAATTACTCTCCCCTCATCTCTGGAGCTCATATTCATGTTTGATCCAAAGCTGTAATGAGGTCAGGAGTTCAATGGCCCTGGCAGGACCCAAGCTGAACATCATTTACCAGGCTGTTACAAATTATTGCTGGGAAGTATTATCAACATCCCCTTTTTTCACTTTGACTAAGAGTAGACTGATAGGGCTGTAATTTGCTGGGTTAGATTTGTCCTGCATTTTGTGCATAGAATATACCTGGACAATTATCCGCATTGACAGAGGCCAGTGTTGTAGTTATTCTTCAATTTATTATTATTCCATTTTTAGTTCAATTCTTGGTCTCTTTAACTGTTTCTTCACTGTCCTTCCCCACTGTGGTCCTGATTTATTTTTTTCTTTTCTACCTAGCACCTGCTTTTCACAAAACACTAAGGTATGAGGTTCCATGTATGATGATTAGATTTGGTTACATTTATTTGAGAAAGTGAGGACTGCAGATGCTGGAGAGTCAGATTCAAAAAGCGTGGCACTGGAAAAGCACAGCAGGTCAGGCAGCATTGAGGAGCAGGAGAGTCAATACTTCGGGTCTAAGCTTTTCATCAGGAATGTGGAGGGGGAAGAGGGCTG
>NW_025196656.1:0-4892 GCF_004010195.1 Chiloscyllium plagiosum
ATCTTCTCCACACAAAGCCATGTGATTGTCCCTGATTAGGCCACGCTTTTCCAAATGCACATACATAGTAAGTATTCTCTCCAACAACTTCCCAACGTTTAGAGTAGAGTGGTGCTGGAAAAGCACAGCAATTCAGGCAGCATCCGAGGAACAGCTTCCCAACCACTGATGAGAGACTGGTCTACAGTTTCTTGAACAGAAAAATAACATTAGATACTTGCCAGTCCTCCAGGATCTGTCCACTAGCGAACGAGGATGCAAAGATCATCAAGGCCAAGACAATCTTCTCTCTTTCCTCTGAGCGAGATACCATCAGGCCATGGAGACATATTCAATTAAATGCACTTCAAGAGACTCAACACTTCTCTCTTATCTCAAAATGCCCTGGCTTGTTCGCATGCTCTGCATTAATTTCACTATCCTCCATGTCCTTCTTCTGGGTGAATAACAATGATTGTTCCCTCCTTTATCCTCGAGTGGTCTTGTCTTCTCCCTATTATCCCCTTATTTTGAATGTATGTACAAAATGTCTTGTGATACTCTTTAACCGTAATTGCTGAAGTCATTTAATAGCACCTTCTTGCTCTTCTAATTCCCTGTTTGAGTCATTTCTGTTTTTTTTTTAATATTCATTATGGGCCATGCCCGGTTTTAGCGCCCAAAAACCTGAAATATGCTTATTTTATCCTTTGGACAAAATTCACACTTTCCCTTGTTTTCCAAGCATCACTAACAAAGCCTTATCCTTCCTCGTTCCCGGAACATGCTGATCCCAATATTCACATATTGCGAACTGTATTCCAAACCTTACTCTAGCTCCAAAAAATATCCATTAATCATCACTTTCTGTCTTTCCCACCACGCAGTTAATGTTGTATCCATGTTATCCCTGTCTGTTGTACTATGAACGACAACGAACCTCAAGTCTGTTTCGTGTACCTTCAGAAAATCCATGTTAACCCCATCAGTACCATTGCCCTCATCAACACTTTGTTAATTCATTAAAAAGCATTAGCAAGTTAGTTACGCACAATTTCACCATGGCTTTTCCTAACATCCCCACTTTTTTTCAATATGACTAATGGCTTTATCCCAAATAATTGTTGCCAGAAGCTTCCCTGGATTTAAACAGACAAGATTGTAAATGACAGGATTAGCTTTACAACCCATTTTAGAAAAAGGTTGTCATGTTGGCAACCCTCCAGTCTCCTGGCACTTCATCCCAATCTGGGGAAGACAATAATCTGATATCTAGAGACCCCATACTTTCTCCTCTCCACGCAAAATCCTTGGATAAATCTGATCCAGTCCGTTACCTGTGAGTGCCAACATCAACTGGACAGGTGATTGGATTGATTGAAGCGTTTCATTGTGGAAATAGGTCAATCGGCCCAACGAGTCAACACCAATCCTCAAAGAGTAACCCAACTAGCCCATTCCCTTGCCAATCCCTGTAACCATGGATATCTCACAGCTAACGCAACTACATGCCCCTGAATACCATGGGTTAGTTAGCATGGCCAATTCACCTAAACTTGCATGTATTTGTAATGTGAGTAGAAACCAGTGAACCCAGCACAAACGCACACAGACAGGGGGAGAATATGCAAAATGCACACAGTCGCCCAAGGGTGGGATTAAACCTGGGGCCCTAGTGCTGAGGCAGTGCTAACCACTGAGCCACCATGTCACCACCAGTTAAAGCATTCAAACTCGATGCATTTTAATTGCTTAGCAGGACAATAACCCCTGCAGGTTATGAGCTATTCTCTGAAACTAAATACTTTAGCTTCACGTCATGCTCATAAATTGGAAACGAAGTTCGGTAATCTATTTCTTTCTTGAACCTGTTGATTGATTCTGCCGCCACTTAATTGTCGGGCATTGAATTCCAGATTCACAAAACCCTGATAGAGGAGCTTCTCCACATCTCAGTTTTGAAGCTACCTCCTCTCACTCTAACTCTATGAGCTCATTTTCAAGCCTGTGCCACGTAGGGGACAATCTGATCAACATACCCAGTTTATAAATGCTCTTAAGCATTTTAAATACCTCAATCAAATGGATTCTAATTCTTCTGAAGTACAGCCAGTACAAGCCTAAGCTATTTCAACCTTCATCATATCACAGCCCGTTCATCCCTGGAAAATAACCTGATGGTCCTCCGCTTAACAGCTTCCAGTACCACCACATCCATCTTCAAGTGAGGAGACTAAATGTAGACACAATATTCCAGATGTGGTCATAGAGATAGACTGAGAAGAGGCAGCTTCATAACTGAGGAGTGGTCTCACTAAAGCCTTATAAAAAAAACAACATTTGTTCATTTTTGTAATGCTGTCCTTTTGCAACAAATGCCATAAATCCATTTGGACAGATTGAAAACAATTGAAGTCTGGAACCTGAATCGTACGGCATAGCAATAGTTTACAATTCACCAACAAGAAAAAGACCCATTTATCCAGACACTCGGCTTTCTGTCAGGCAATCAATCCTCTTTCCCAGATAATACTCAAGCTTAGCCTCCTGGGATCGAACATTCTGCATCAGTCTTCTGTACAGCAGTTTGTCAAACACCTTGTGAAAATCCAGGAATATTACATCCACCATTTCCCCATTATCCATCTTGCTACTGACATCCTCAAACAACACTAGCAACCGTGTAAACGAGGACATGCCCTTCATGAAAACATGCTTCACTGGTAAATTGAGTTTTGCTTTTCTAAGTGTCCTTTTAACTCCTCCTTTGTGATTGACACCATCCACTTCCCTGTTTCAGAGGTCAAAGCAACTGCTCTTTAGTTCAGCTATCTCTTCTATTGAAGAAGAATGTAATATTTGTAAGTCTCCAATCCACATAAATCTGTCCTGAATCCAGCGAATTTTGGGAAATCATAACTTATGCCTCCAATATCTTTGCTGCCACCTCCTTTATCAGCCGAGGTAGAAGGTCATCAGGACCTATTTGCCTTTATTCCTATCAATTTACTCCAAAGATTATCCCTAGTTGTGGTAGTTTTGTCAAGTTTCACTGCAGGTCCTGCAGTTTTTGTGAAGAAATTATGTTGTTCTACTGTGAACGTTTAGACAAATTATTGATTTTCGACCTCTGTCATTACTGAGTTTGTCATGATTGTTTGTCATTTTCGACCGACTAAGGTCCAATATTTACTTCCACTCTCCACTTCCTGTTTATATGCTTATAGAAGCTTTCGGTATCAATGCTTATGTTTTCTACTAATTTCCCTTTTCGGTTCATCGTAGTTCTTTTGATTCTGTCCTTAGTTAACCTTTTCTGACTTTTAGAATACTCCCAAAGCTCCCAAGCTTCACTAACCTTCACGGCATGAAATGTTTAGTCTTTATGCTCTCTGTGACTTCCTGGGTGATTTTACATCTTTATACAATTCATATACTTCAATTGAAGTATATTTAGCACCTCCCTCTGTTTGCATTTGCCGTCCATCCTATCTAACTCTTGTATGTCTGTATTAAATCACCTCTTCGCCTTCTTCTATACAAAGAGAATAGACTCAAGTCCCTCAGCCTTTCCTCATAAGACGTTCCCTCCAGACAAGGCAACATCCTGGTAACTCTCCTCTGCACATTTTTCAACGCCCCCACGTCCTTCCTGTAATGGGGCGACCAGAACTGTGTACAATATTCCAAGTGAGACCGCACTAGCGTTTCGTACAATTACAGTATAACCATCACGGCTCCAGAACGCTATCCGTCTACCAATAAAACCTAACATACCGTATGCCTTTTTTACAGCACTATCAACCAGGGTAGCAACTTTCAGGGATCTATGTACTTGTACACCAAGGCCCCTCTACACATCCAAAGAACCAAGAATCTTTCCATTCTTCCCAAAGTGAATCGCCCTCACCTTTCTCCGCATTGAACTCCATGGAGTGGAAATGGAATGGAGTTTTCAGGCTCTGAGATTATTGCACTCAAGTTTGAATCCTGAAGACTTCAGGGTCTCCAAGGAGAAAGCTTTGCAGATGTGCCAGCACTATGGACTATAGAATGTTGGATCATTTGTTTATTTTAAATCTGAGAGAATGATTGAAGTGTTGTGCAAAGTTTAAAGGGATGTCAGCCAAAGATTCTTTTCTTTGGTATATGGAGTTAGGCCAAAATGTTGCAGAAACACATTAGGTATGTCAACACCTCTGGAGAGAAAACAGAGTTAATTTTTCGAGTGCTGTAACCCTTCTTCAGAGCTCGAACCATCTTGGAAAATTCGGCATGTATGCTGCTGATGCGTCGTTGGGTGCGGCTGTGGTGGGCGGGGAAATGAGCGATCAGATAAGTAGTGCAGGAATTTAGAGAGACAGGGAAATAAAATGATAGGTCGGCAAAGGCAATGATATTGGTAAGCTAGGCAAGAAAAAACTCTGTACAGGTTATAATGGGGCATCTGAGTTTGTGACAATGAGTTGGCTGTGCTGAATGTTACCCATTTCATGATAGCGCACGTAGTGTCCATACAAAGGTATGGAGATTAACGCTCTGAGATTATTGAAATGGATTTTGAATCTTGAAGACTTCAGGGTCTCCAAGTGGACAGCTGTTTGCGGATGTCCCAGCACTATGGGCTATAGAGAAAGTTAGCTTTGGTAAAAACAGCCTTTAAACAAGGTCTCTCTGACTGCTTCCTGGTTGGTTGACATCTTATGGGTGTGCACGATATTGGCAGAACGCTTCAGTCCTCCAGTAACCTGCCGAACTCAGAGACAATGCACGTTGTATGCCAGCCAGCCTGTGCATCGTGTAAGGAAGTTAGATTAAGCTGAAGAAATGAGATTAAAGAGAAGAACTCCCTGATAAGCGAAAGAATCATTTCAGTTCGGCACGTGTAGTACGGCTGTTGAAATGAATCCCCC
>NW_025196657.1:0-1366 GCF_004010195.1 Chiloscyllium plagiosum
TGAGGGAGCACTTTCTGAGTTACTGAGGGAGCACTTTCTGAGGTATTGAGGGAGCACTATCTGAGGAATTGAGGGAGCACTATCTGAGCTTTTGAGGGGGCGCTTTCTGAGGTATTGAGGGAGCACTTTCCGAGGTATTGAGGGTGCACTTTCAGAGGTATTTGGGTAGCACTCTCTGAGGAACTGAGGGAGAACTATCTGAGGTACTGAGGGAGAACTATCTTAGGTAGTGAGGGAGCATTTTCTGAGGTACTGAGGGAGCACTTTCTGAGGTATTGAGGGAGCACTGTCTGAGGAATTGAGGGAGCATTATCTGAGGTATTGAGTGGGCACTTTCTGAGGTATTGAGGGAGCACTTTCTGAGGTACTGAGGGAGCACATTCAGAGGTATTTGGGGAGCACTATCTGAGGTACTGAGGGAGAACTATCTGAGCTCCTGAGGTAGCACTATCTGTGTTGTTGACGGAGCACTTTGTGAGCTATTGAGGGAGCACTTTCAGAGTTAGTTGGGGAGCACTGTCTGAGGTACTGAGAGAGAACAATCTGAGGTACTGAGGGAGCACTATCTGAAGTATTGAGGGAGCTCTATCTGAGCTATTGAGGGAGAACGATCTGAGATATTGAGCCAGAACTATCTGAAGTATTGAGGGAGCACTTTCTGAGGTACTGAGGGAGCACTATCTGAGGTATTGAGGGAGCACTATCTGAGGTATTGAGGGAGCACTATCTGAGGAATTGAGGGAGCATTATTTGAGGTATTGAAGTAGCACTTTCTGAGGTACTGAGGGAGCACTTGCAGAGGTATTTGGGGAGCACTATCTGAGATACTGAGGGAGAACAATCTGAGGTCCTGAGGGAGCATTATCTGAGGTATTGAGGGAGCACTTTCTGAGGTATTGAGGGAGCAATATCAGAGGTATTTGGGGACCACTGTCATGAGGTACTGAGGGAGAACAACCGGAGGTTCTGAGGGAGCACTATCTGAAGTATTGAGGGAGCACTATCTGAGCTATTGAGGGAGAACGATCTGAGATATTGAGCCAGAACTATCTGAAGTATTGAGGGAGCACTTTCTGAGGTACTGAGGGAGCACTATCTGAAGTATTGAGGGAGCTCTATCTGAGCTATTGAGGGAGAACGATCTGAGATATTGAGCCAGAACTATCTGAAGTATTGAGGGAGCACTTTCTGAGGTACTGAGGGAGCACATTCAGAGGTATTTGGGGAGCACTATCTGAGGTACTGAGGGAGAACTATCTGAGTATTGAGAGAGCACTTTCTGAGGGATTGAGGGAGAACTATCTGAGTATTGAGGGAGCACATTCTGAGGTACTGAAGGAGCACTATCTGAGGTACTGAGGGTGTA
>NW_025196657.1:2019-4892 GCF_004010195.1 Chiloscyllium plagiosum
GGAGCACATTCTGAGGTATTGAGGGAGCACTATCTGAGGAATTGAGGGAGCATTATCTGAGGTATTGAGTGGGCACTTTCTGAGGTATTGAGGGAGCGCTTTCTGAGGTTCTGAGGGAGCACATTCAGAGGTATTTGGGGAGCACAATCTGAGGTACTGAGGGCGAACTATCTGAGGTCCTGAGGTAGCACTATCTGAGGTATTGAGGGAGCACTTTGTGAGCTATTAAGGGAGCACTTTCAGAGTTCGTTGGGGAGCACTGTCTGAGGTACTGAGCGAGAACAATCTGATGTACTGAGGGAGCACTATCTGAAGTATTGAGGGAGCACTATCTGAGCTATTGAGGGAGCACTATCTGAGGTATTGAGTGAGCACTATCTGAGATGTTGAGGGAGCACTTTCTGAGGTGTTGAGGGACCATTACCTGAGGTACTGAGGGAGCTCTTTCTGAGGTACTGAGGGAGCACTTTCTGAGGTATTGAGGGAGCACTTTCTGAGGTGCTGAGGGAGCACATTCAGAGGTATTTGGGGAGCACTATCTGAGGTACTGAGGGCGAACTATCTGAGGTCCTGAGGTAGCACTATCTGAGGTATTGAGGGAGCACTTTGTGAGCTATTGAGGGAGCACTTTCAGAGTTAGTTGAGGAGCACTCTCTGAGGTACTGAGGGAGAACAATCTGAGGTACTGAGGGAGCACTATATGAATTATTGAGGGAGCACTATCTGAGCTATTGAGGGAGAACGATCTAAGATATTGAGGCAGAACTATCTGAAGTATTGAGGGAGCACTTTCTGAGGTACTGAGGGAGCACTATCTGAGGTATTGAGGGAGCACTATCTGAGATGTTGAGGGAGCACGTTCTGAGGTATTGAGGGACCATTACCTGAGGTACTGAGGGAGCTCTTTCTGAGGTACTGAGGGAGCACTTTCTGAGGCATTGAGGGAGCACTTTCAGAGGGATTGAGAGAGCACTTTCTAAGGTATTGAGGGAGCACTTTCTGAGATATTGAGGTTAGCACTTTCTGAGGTATTCATGGAGCATTATCTGAGGTATTGAGGAAGCACGATCTGAGGTATTGAGGTTAGCACTTTCTGACGTACTGAATGAGCACTTTCTGAGGTATTGAGGGGGAACTATCTGAGCTATTGAGGGAGCCCTTTCTGAGGTATTGAGGGAGAACTGTCTGAGATATTGAGGTAGAACTTTCTGCGATACTGATGGAGCCCTTTCTGAGTGATTGAGGGAGAACTATCTGAGGTATTGAGGATGCACTTTCTGAGGTACTGAGGGAGCACTATCTGAGGTATTGAGGGAGCACTACCTGAGGTACTGAGGGCGCAATTTCTGAGGGACTGAGGGAACACTTTCTGAGGTATTGAGGGAGCACTTTCTGAGGCATTGAGGGAGCACTTTCTGAGGTACTGTGGTGTAAAATTCCAAGCAGTGGAATGTGGTGAAACGGTTAAAAACTATGTCCCAATACATGTGTGAATCTAACCGGAATGGAGGTGTTGCTTAGTCCCGTGTGAATCTTATTACACACCTCCCCGTGTGAATCTTCTTATCTGTATGTAACCAGAATGGAATGTGTTTTTTAGCCTTGCTCTGCTGTTCACATGAATGTTTATATCTGGAAAAGAGTATATCAGCTGGAAAAGTCTCCAGTTCGGTGAGTCTGCTCCGGGGTTACGTTTAACCGCCGAGCGTGGGTTGTTGGCAACCGCTCTACGAGAACTGACGGCTCCCAGTTCCGGTAACATGTAGAGTGAGTATAAGCCAGACCCGTTGTGGCGACGCTGCGGGGAATAAAATGCCCATATTCTAGCAGACTCGCCTCTTGGTCGTTTGTTCTGTGTCAGACTACTCTCCTACGAACCTGACCTTGAGAATTTTTTAAAACAGGTACTGAGGGAGCACTTTCTGAGGTGTTGAGGGAGAACTATCTGAGTTATTGAGGGAGCACTTTCTGAGGTACTGAGAGAGCACTTTCTGTGGTATTGAGGGACAACTATCTGAGGTATTGTGGAAGCACTTTCTTAGGTATTTGGGGTGCACCTTCTGAGGGATTGAGGGAGACCTATCTGAGGTACTGTGGAAGCACTATCTGAGCTATTGAGGGAGCACGTTCTGAGGTATTGAGGGAGCACTTTCTAAGGTATTGAGGGAGCACTTTCTGAGGTATTGAGGGAGCAATTTCAGAGGTATTTGGGGACCACTGTCATGAGATACTGAGGGAGAACAACCGGAGGTTCTGAGGGAGCACTATCTGAAGTATTGAGGGAGCACTATCTGAGCTATGGAGGGAGGGCTATCTGAGATATTAATGCAGAAATATCTGAAATATTGAGGGAGCACTTTCTGAGGTACTGAGGTAGAACTATCTGAGTATTGAGAGAGCACTTTCTGAGGGATTGAGGGAGAACTATCTGAGTATTGAGGGAGCACTTTCTGAGGTACTGAAGGAGCACTATCTGAGGTACTGAGGGAGTACTTTCTGAGGTACTGAGGGAGCATTTTCTGAGGTATTGAGGGAGCACTTTCAGAGGCATTGAGGGTGCACTTTCTGATGTATTGAGGGAGCACTTTCTGAGGTACTGAGGAAGCACTTTCTGAGGTACTGAAGGAGCACTTTCTGAGATAGTGAGGGAGAACTATCTGAGCTATTGAGGGAGCACTTTCTCAGGTATTCAGGGAGCACGTTCTGAGGTAATGAAGGAGCACTTTCTGAGGTAGTGAGGGAGAAATATCTGAGCTATTAAGGGCGCACTTTCTGAGGTACTGAGGGAGCACTTGCAGAGGTATTTGAGGAGCACTATCTGAGGTACTTAGGGAGAACTCTCTGAGGTCCTGAGGTAGCACTATCTGAGGTAT
>NW_025196658.1:0-552 GCF_004010195.1 Chiloscyllium plagiosum
TCCAGCACGACAATAATCTAGACTATTGTTTCCGGTATCTGCAGGCCTCACTTTTGACTAGTTCAGCCGGAAGTGTCGATTGGATGATGTAGATAAGTCTCTTGCAGATGGCGGTCTTCATTTAATTTGATTCATTTCTTCTAGTATCTACAAGCAGCGGGAAGGATTGGACAATGCAATGGCTGTGTGCCCTGATCCCATTCCATTCAAGCTGTTCCAGCTGGGCGTCAACACTGGCATCTACCTGACAATGAGGGTAACTATCCGGGTGTGACCTGCACACACAGAGACGCAACATCAGGCGATCAGAAACTGCCCCATTGATTTAATCCCTATCATTAATAAAGTGATGAAATATGTCAATACAGTGGTATGAAATCGCACTTCCTCAATACGAACCTGCTTTTGAAGCTCAGTTTGTGTACTGCCACGGCCTTTCATTCCCTGACATCATTGATGCCTTGGTGTAAAGATGGACAAGAAAACAGACAGCTGAATTGTAGAGATTAGGTGAGAAAGACTGCGCTTCACATTGCCATAACTGCCTTTGAT
>NW_025196658.1:703-4893 GCF_004010195.1 Chiloscyllium plagiosum
TTTCGTCAAAGACAGAAGTGGGAAGTTGAGTGTGGACCCTGTAGAGATCAGAGAGGTGCGAAACGAACATTTCTCATCGGTTTTCACTCAGAAAAAGGAGAATATTATAGAGGAGAAGAATGAGGTATGAGATATTAGACTTGAAAGGATCGAGGTTAGTTACACCCAGTTGTTATCAATTCTCGAAGGAGGGAAAGTTGACATGTCCCCTGGGACCGATGGGATTTATCAAAGTATTCTCTAGGAAGCTAGAAAGGAAATAGCAAACCTTTGGCTTTGATATTTGAGTCGTCATTGACTACAGGTTTACTACCTGAGGACTGGAGGATTACAAATGTTGTGCCCTTGTTCAAGAAGGTCAGCAGAGACGACGCAGGTAATTATAGACCAGTGAGCCTTACTTCTGCTGCAGGAAAGGTTCTGGAAAGGATTATAAGAGATAAGACTTATAATCATCTAGCAAGCAACAGTTTGATTTCAGATAGTCAACATGGTTTCGTCAAGGGCAGATCGTATCACATAAACCTAATTGAGTTGTTTGAGGAGGTGACCAAGCATGTATATGAGGGTAGGGTAGTTGACGTGGTATACATGGACTTCAGTAAACCCTTTGATACGGTTCCAGCGTCTTGAACGTAGTGGTAAGGGCCAGTTGCACATTAGCGGATTTTCGGCTTTTTTCAAAGTCATTTTGAAAAGCTTTGCTCCAGCAAAATGGTGCGTTTACTGACCTGAACATGAATCAGTTGTTTATTGCAGTCACTGAATTGTGAAATAGTTCGTTTTGTACTCTTGTAATTTAATTATTGTTCACTTCCTTAATTGTTAACTGGAAAAAAACCCAATGATTTTGACTTATTTTAAAATGTTTAAGAAATAACGTGATATTAACTCTTCATTATACAAAATGAAAAGGTGACCTGCCTTAAAATTTCCCCAGACTTATCAAGCAACATTCAGACATTGTCTGTAAAGCAGGTTTCTGTGAACAAGGCTATGTCCCTGGCAAACATTACCATCCCCTCTCGTAGGTTCTGTCCCACGGATAGCATACAGCCATATAAAGGGTGCAGCACCTTCTTATATAGTCAATATAGTTCTCCGCATTGATGCTAGAACCTCTGGCTGCTGGAAAGATCTGCAGCAGTTTATGAGGGAATCAATAAAAAGGAAACTCAGAATTGCCCACCAATCCACCTGCTGCAGATACACCTCTCCGTATAATATGTCGGGAGGAATGGCCACGGGATAGTCCTTTTGGGGATGAAGGGCTATCTTCATATTTTGTAGACATTCCCAGCCATGATATATGGCAACCCGTGGGCTGAATACGACAAAATTTAAGTGGATCGAGCTGCGAATGAGGATGCGTCCATGAAGTGCAGTGGGCCGTTGGCAGCAGCAGAATCCTTTTCATTACAACACATAAAGTCTGCAACCCCACCGTCTGACATACCTCCCACTCGACAGTAACCATCAAGCCAGGGATCCACCCTGATTCAATGAAAAGTGAAGAAAGCCAGGTGTGAGCAGCACCAGCCAGACGTCAATATGAGGGGACAGCCTAGAGAAGCTCATTGTCTTCAGCAACAGAGCAGACCGACTTGCATATTAATAGCAATATCAGCAAGTGATGGTGAGAGCTCTGTAATCCTATTATCAAGAGTTTCAGACCTATGTCTGCGGTCCTTCAACATGTAGTCATGCAAGAAAATTGACAATGAAAGATAGCATTGGAGTAGAAGTGGGCTGCTGCTCTGCAACAATGAAATCCCCAGTTATGGGGGAGCACAGCACATCAGGGAAAAAAACCGAAGCTACCGCATTTGTAGACATTTTTTAGCCAGTAGGGTTGAGCAGATGATCCATTTCGGCCTCCTTCAGTTGGCCCAGCATCACCAACCCCAATTTTCAAAGAATTCCATTCACTCCATACAATGTCAAGAAATGGCGGGAGTAACTCCAGAGATTACCACATCTCTAGCCAAGCTATTCAACTTCAGCAAGAACACTGACATCTACCTACAATGTGATAGATTGCCCAAGAACGTCCAGCAAACAAAAAGCAGGGCGCTTGCATTGCAGCTCGTCACTGATCAATCTATTATGTAAATGTTTAGGAAGATGTTGTTAATAATGTGATCAATCAGCAACAGCTTGCTCAACATCATTCAGTTTGTGTCCCGACAGGCACACTTAATGTCTGTTCCCATTGCAAGTCTGATAAATAGCAAGTAATGTTGATGCAACAAAAATATTAGACAAATAATACGATAAAGAAACAAACCATCCTTTTTTAAATTTCAAAAGCGGTATACTCACTAAGTCTCCAATGCGGTGATTATTACCATCCTGCGTGCTACCATTGACCAGAAATTGCCCTCGACTAAACACATAAGTGACAATATCTTCACGGGTAGGTCAGAGTCTAGGTATTCTGAAGTGAGTAACCCACATGCTCACATCCCACCCGCACCCACCCCCCCAACACCAGTGATGGATTGCATCTCAGGACTTAACCTGAACAAAACCAGCCCATTTTATTTGTGTCACTTCCACAAACATCCATCTCCTCCACTCCTGATGCTACACGGTATCAGTGTACACCATCCTAAGGTTCCCTGTTCCAAGGCTTATTATGCAGCGCCTTCTTAACGCATGACTATCTAGACGAACGAAGAAGGCAGTTACTTTGGAAACTAGCTATCTGCAAGCTTGCTCCTTCATAAGGTCAGATGTAATGACGTTTGCTCATGAGTTTACAATTCTCAACTCCTCAGATCAATAAATGAACCTAAATGCATTCAGATTTCGATAGCAGCCAACATTCAAGTGAACAGGAAGCAATAAAGAGAAGGTAAATCAGAATCAGAGCAGTGACAGGTATCCCGAGAGTAGATTAAAGTGGCTCCGTGAAAACGTGGTCCCAAAATTAAAAGGGGACAGTCTTCCTAATCCAGCCATAATGACAATTTCGACAAAACTGTTTTTTTTCACTTTGTCATGAGTGGCTGAGAGACTACCTGATGAGCAATTACCAAACTATTAGAGGCATAGAGAGTGGGATACTTTGAGCTTTATACAAGAGTAGAAAAAACAATCACTCGTGAGGTATGTTTGAAGGAGATATGATAAGCAAGTTAAATAAATAAATACATGAACGAATGAATAAATAACAATCCGATTAATGCAGATCTCGTTTCATTAATTTGAAACTTCATGTCATTTCTCCCACTGTGAGGACACTCAATATAATGAATTTCACATTAAAGTCAGAGGTAGTAACTGGTGACACCATCTCGCCCCTCGCTCCACTGGAAGACTATCTTGGGTAAGAATATACTTCACACACCAGCGCTGGCATCTGTTACATGCCAGCTTTACCATGTCATCACAGCACACATCCCACACACTGAGAGTACAGTTTTGTACTTCAAAGTTGCCGCTCACGGTGCACTGTGAAATCTCATTGCAATGCTGCTGCAAGGACACTGTGCTCAGGGACACATCATGGACTGCACCTCTGGGCCGCTCACCGGGTTTTTGTGCACAGTCATTTTGAGATGACTTGAATGATCACAGAATTATTGCCGAGCGTTACAGTCCCATTTACAGTGTTGCCCCTCAGCCACAGCTGCCAGGCTCACGCAACTGCTGTATTGTCTTGTTGTTTAGCACAGACACAAACACAGGAAGCTTGTTATCATTGTCCACAATCAGTTACCGTGCCCAACACAGTCAGTCAAGGGCAGTCTCAGATACGAACCCGGGAATTTGGACCAGTTAGCTTGTCGTGCATTTTAATGTCAGAATCCTTCAAAAGGCAATGGACAATAAGTGCAGGAGTGGGCCATTCGGCCCTTCGAGCCAGCACCACCATTCATTATGGTCATGGCTGACCATCCAAAATCAGTATCGAGTTCCTGCCTAATCCCCACTGCCTTTAAGTGCCCTATTTATCTCTTTCTTGAAAGTATCCAGAAACTTGGCCTCCACTGCCTTCTGGGGCAGAACATTCCATATACACACCACTTCTGGGTGAAGAAGTTTCTCCTCAACTATGTTTTAAATGGCTTACCCTTTATTTGTAAACTATCTCCTCTGTTCTGGATTCATCTATCTGGGAAAACATGCTGCCTGCCTCCAGGGTGTCTAATCCTTTAATAATCTTATACGTCCCAATCAGATCC
>NW_025196659.1:0-4893 GCF_004010195.1 Chiloscyllium plagiosum
TGGGCTATGTGTGCTCTCCTGGAGCATTCTCTGAAATGGATGATAATGGACGATATGAAGGTGCATCATCGCTGTTGTTGTACACAGTGCCTTTCAATAGAAAAAAGAAGTCCCTGCTTTATCATCTGATGACATGTTTATATGCGTCTGTGTAATTTGAAAATATTGGTCGGTGTCTATATAATACGTGGTTTGATATCAATACATTTTTTAAAAAAATGTTCTCTACCTTTAATCTGATTAACAAGAGGAAACATGCATCCAGCTGAAACACCTTTCAGAAAGTCATGTATGGTTCAAGAAGATTTCTCATCTCAGATCAAAACTGATAATCCCCCACAACAAAAGGCCTTCTATGAAAATCTTCTGAAAGAATTACATCTTTTTTTTTACGTTTAGACGATCAAAACTGCACACAGTGTTTCCGATGTGGTCTCAGTGATGCCCCGTTCAGATGCAGTAAAACATTCCTCATTAAAACCTTTGCCAGAAACAACATTATTCCACTTACCTTCCAAATCACTTGCTGCATCTGCAGACTGACTTCATATAATTCATGTCCCAGGAAAATGGAAACAGCCTGTATCAAGTTCTGCAATCTCTCTCCATTCAAATTGTTTGCCATTGTTTTCTCCTTCCTGCCACAGTAGACATCTCACCTTATGTTATTTCTCTTGAAGGTTTGCTCACTAACCTTCCCTGTCTGTATCACATTGCACACTCAGTACCTCCATTTGGCGACATCTGGAACGATCATCTTGGTGATGCGCTAATTGATCTTCGCGCCATTTGGTTCCCTTCCTCCAGATCTTTGATACAGATTATTTGTAATTGACGATCCCAGAGTGATCTTTACAGCACTACACTAGTTACAGCTTTGCAACCTGAAAATAAGCATTTACCTCTACTCTCTATTTCCTGTTGGCGACAGCTTCCCCGTTCCTGTGTAGCACATAAGATGGGTTGAATGGTCTCCTCCTGGGCTGTGAAATGTACTCAACGAGCTGAATTACTTCATTCTCTATTCATGTGTAACTCCTTCGAGGGGCAGAATGGTCTTCTCCCGTCTCATTGTAACGACCCTGCCTGACTGAAAGGGGTGGTCTCCTACCTTGTAACAGCATCTCGGGGTGGATTGAGCGAAAACAAATGGGATAGGTGCAGCAGTATATCTCTGTAACAGCCTCAAGGGTGGATTGAGGGAACAACACATGGGGTAGGGGCAGCAGTATATCTCTGTAACAGCCTCGAGGGCTGGATTGAGGGCACAGCGCATGGGATAGGGGCAGCAGTTGGCCATTCGTCTGCACCATTTAGAATGCTCATGGCTGAACCGATTGTGTCTGACGATACGCCTCCTGTCTGTTCCCAATAAACATTGACTCTCCTGTCCAGCAAATATTAGTCAAGCTCAGCGTTGAATATCTTCAATATCTCCCTGAGGATGAGGACACCACAGACAGAACAACACTAAAGTGAAAGGGACGTCCTTATTTCATTGTGGGACCCGTTATTTTAAACGGTGTGTCCTTATTTCATTGTGGGACCCGTTATTTTAAACGGTGTTAACCTGACATCAAATCACGACTTCTTTTCAGACATAAGGACAGAATAATTAGGAATAAATAGAAAGCATTCCGGACTTCAAACATTCCAGATGACCCTTTCCGATCAAATATGTATCAAACCTAGCCTCTGCTGCTGTCTCAGGAAGAGAATACCTGATAGCATAACACCACAAGAACATTCAAGCAAGGAGCAGAATGAGGCCATCCAGTCTAAAATTCTGTTCAATAATTTCTTATATGTACCTCAACCTCATTCTTCTATCTTCTCCCTAGAACCCTTGATCCCTTTACAAATCCGAAACATCTCGATTTGCGTCTTAATGACACTAGTTTCTGTTCCTCTGTGTGTCTATCTATGTGTGTTTGTTTGTGTGCGTCTGTAAATGTGTGTGTGTTTGTTTGTGTGCGTCTGTATATGTGTGTGTGTTTGTGTGTGTACGTCTGTATATGTGTGTGTGTGTTTGTGCGTGTGTGTGTATGTGTGCGCGTGTCTGTGTGTGTGTATGTGTGTGTGTGTGTTCATATCCTTGTTATCTGTGTGTTTGTGTGTCTATGTCTGTCTGTCTGTGTTTCAGCCTATGTGTTTCTTAACTGTGTTTGTGACTCTCTATGCCTCTGTGTGTTTCTATCTGTGTGTATGCCTATCTCCTTCTAAGTATTGTGTGTGTTCGTATGTTGGGGTGTTTACCAATACTTCTGTGTATTTCTGTGTCTGCGGGTGTTTACCAATACTTCTGTGTATTTCTGTGTCTGCGTTTCTGTGCAGTGAGGTATCTGTGTCTATTTGTTTGGAAGTGAAAGGACTGTCGTTGGAACTGCCAGTGTGTTTAAAGAGAGAATTTGTCTTTCACTGAACATTGCTCCTTAATCGGTCGTGAGACGCGGATGTTTCAGAATCTCCTCACGAGGCGTCGGCAGTCCTCTCTGGCTTGTACCAGTGTCCTACCCACATGGCAAGGGGATGGGATGAGGGAGTGGATATCGGGCACTTCACCACCCGACTTTGCCTTTCTGTCCTATTCCAGGCTCTTCCTCCTGGAATGGGAGAAAGGGAGGGAGGGAGGGCGTCTGGGAATTGGTGACCTTGCTGTTGGTGCCGGTGTAGTTGGGGGGAATTGTGAGGTGTCTGGAATGAGTCAGTCGACAGTTTTGAATCCATATAGTATTATTAGTGTGGGGATATTGCGTAGGTCAAAGAGAAAGTTCGGAAGAAAGTTACTGAATTCAATATTGAGAGCAATAGTGCCTGAGCCTTCCCTGGAAATAGAGCGTGAATCTTGTTCGGGGGTAGGTGCTATAACAGATATACAGTGAGTCTGAGGGACCAGAGAGTATACGGTAACTCATCCTGACAGAGTGGAGAGAATATCGATGCTTATTCTGTATTGCAGGACATTTCTTCAGATCATCTCAACGTTGAGGTGAGGCTCCCCGAATATCTTGTACAAATCTGTCACTAATAACGACACAGAGCTTTCCCTCAGCTTCCACAGAATCAGTTTTGTTAGAGCTTACAGATAGCAAGGAGAAGCAAATATTGTGTTATATATCAAAACCAAAACGCTAGCAGAAAATCTCAGCATCATATGCTCCGAAAATTCGATATGCAAATATTGTGGTTACTGCAATCTTATTGGATGGTCTCAAGTTGCATCTAAACTGCATTAACTATGTGACTGCTCATGTTGTGAGAAATAAATTCTGTTGAAGAGAATGTTGTGAAGCAAACTAGACAGCAGGTTATTTTGGATTTGGTATTGTGTCGTCAGAATGACGAATTAATAACATTGTACTGAAGCAGCTTTTTAGGAATAATAACATTAATAAGATGCGGCATATGCGTAAAATATAGAATGCTTGAACTTTCTAGTTTAACATCATGAAAGACTGGATGCTAAAGGGTGAAGACAGCTCCAGTGAATTGGGAAGGTACAACATAAAATTCAATGGGAGACAAGCAATGGTTGTTCGAGTCAGAGAGTCCGGCAGCAAGGAGACAGGCCCTTCAGCCCAAACTCACCATTCTGACAAAAATGTCCATCCACGCTAACCACATTTCCCTGCCATTGCTCCGTATCCTTAAAATCCTTTCCTATCCGTGTATTGTCCAAATGCCTTTTAAAGGTTGTTAATGTATCTGGCTCAATCACTTCCCCTGGCAGCTCATTCCATATGTGTACCAGCCCCTGTGTGTAAAAAGGTTTTTCCTCAGGTTCCCTTCTATTCTTTCTCCTCTGACCTTAAACTGATGCTCTCTAATTTGTGACTGCCCAACCCTGGGAAAAAAGATTGGGTACATTCATTCTCTCCATGCCTGTCATGAACTTACAGACTTCAATATGATCCTCCCTCAGTCTCAACACAAAAGTAAAAAGTCTTAGCTTGTCCAACCTCTCCCTATAACTCAGTCCATTGAGTCCTTGGCAACATCCTTATATTTTCTTCTGCATTCTTTCCAGTTTAAAAACATCCTTTCTAAAGCAAAGTGAACAAAACTGAACATAACGCTACCAATATGGCCTCAGCAGCGTCCTGTATAACTGCAACATGACTCCCTAATTTCGATACTCAGTGAAATAAACTGATTAAAGTCTGTGCGCCAAAAGCTTTCTTCCCTGCACTGTCTACCTCTGAATCAACTTTCAGAGAACCATGCACCTGAATTCCAAGGTCCCTTTGTTCCACTGCACTCCTTAGGACCCACCATTCACCATGAAACTCCAACCTTGGTTTGACTTTCTAAAATGCAGGAACTTACACTGATCTATATTAAAATCCATTTGCCATTTCTCAGCCCATTTCTCCAGCTGATCAAAGTACTTCTGTAATTTCTGAAATCTATGATAACCTTCCTCACTCTCCGTGATGCCGCCTATTTTAGTGGCGTCTTCAAACTTCTAAATCATGTCTGTATATTCTCATCTAAATCACAGATATATGTAATATGCAGTGGTCCCAGCACCAACCCCTGAGGCATTCCACTAGTCACAGGCCTCCAGTCTGACCAGCATTCTTCCAGTATTACCCTCTGCTTCCTACCATCAAGGCAATTTTGTACCTAATTTGCCAGCTTCCTCTCAATTCCATGTGATCTAACCTTCCAGAGCAGCGGAAAATGTGGAACCTTACTGAAGGCCTTAATGGAATCCATATAGACTACTTAAACCACCCTTCCCTCCTCAGCTATGCTGGTCATTTCATCAAAGAACTCCAACACATTTACGAGTCATGATCTCCCATGCACAAAGCCGTGCTGAATTTGTTGAAGGGCTTTTGCCGAAACATCGATTTCCCTGCTCCTCGGATGTTGCCTGACCTGCTCTGC
>NW_025196660.1:0-4893 GCF_004010195.1 Chiloscyllium plagiosum
TGAGTGTTCATTTTCTTTCATCCATCGTTGTGGTAGTTTGGATTTTTCATTGAAAATTTGGTGATAAATTTTTGCTTGATGATTGAAGTCTTCATTTTTTGATCAGTTAGTCATACGGTATAATTTGTAATCTTTCCAGCTTCTCTCACTTAATCATGATGTTGCTCGATCTGACAGGTCAATTACAGTATGCATTTACCTCACAGACTGTAGGCAATCATGATTGCATTGCCCACAACACATCATCCTTTGAAATCATCCTTTGAAAATGAGGTCATAAAGCTAATTTCATGCACTATGTTTTGTATATGCATTATGCAGTGAAATCCATTTCTAGCATTTGATGAGAATGTAATCTCTAGAGTTCTTTCAGTTCCAAGGCTGATACAAAACGTAAGCAACATTCAGCTCTGCCCGACAGTAGATTAGGGACTTATTGCAAGATTCTCAACAGGCTACTCAGGATCATCGGGGGGAGGGCGTCACAGAAGAGGTGTTCAAAACGATTACAGGCAGTGAAATGAGAAATGTAGACCCCAAGTTACAAAATGCTGCGGTTAGGTCCATTGCTGAGAGGGCAGTTGGACTACACAGATTCTGTGCCGAAGAGAGGAGTCAAGACCATTGGACAGCTCTTATGCTGGTAGAATTCAGAAGTAGTTCTGAGAATCAGAAGGTAGTTAAGTTTTGCAGTCAGGGCTCAGAGGAAGTCCTGTGAGGGGAACTGAGAAGGTCATTAGCTATGTCTTGGAGGGAGCTAAGAGGAGTTCATTAGCTATGTCTTGGAGGGAGCTAAGAGGAGTTAGAAAAAGCCTGTGAGCAATGGCACTTTGGTGCTGCTAAAAGAATATGGTTGATGAGATCACGAGCATTATTTGCTTGGTGCATTTGACCAAGACTGGAGATTGGAGGAAATTTCAGGGGCAGCACTGACATGTGAAGCTACCTGTCACTGAAGAGAACAGTGTTTTTTAAAAATTCAGTTGAAGGATACTGGCATCAATGGCTGCACTAGCATTTATTGCCCGTCACTAGTATCCCATGAGAAAGGAGCGGTGAGCTGCCTTGTTATGTTGAGAATGAGTAGTTTTGGAGTCCAGGTGAACATAATATTTTACTAGAATGGGAGCATTCATTGAGGTAGTCCATGACAGAACAGCTCTTGTGAAGGACTTTCAAGGACAGATCGGCAAAAGTGCAGAATTGTAATTCCTTGTGAAATTAAGTGAGATTTGATGACACATCCTATCATTAATATCTGGGAAGAATTTGCTGAGAAATCCATGGGATCAGTCTTGATTTGCTGTTTAATGTGCATTGTGAGATGTTAGATCACATTTATTACCCACACTTACCACATGTTACTTCTAGGTGTTAGAAATGAGTCACACTTGGAGCTTGATTATATTACAGTTTCAACTTTGTATAGTAAATTAATTTGTGCTTGTTTAAACTATTGGATCTTGTAGCATTATTCTCTTAGTATGACCCCTAAATTTCACACTCTGTCAACTTCAAAAATAACTTAACTTAAATTGAGTGGTCTAGCCCAGGATCATATTAATGAAAACTGCTGACCAATGGACTCAAGGTGGCTAAACTTTTGCTCCTGGCTGCTGGCCAGTTGCTACTTCTCACATGTTTTTGGCGAGAGACTGACTGACAACATGGTCATAAAGCCTGGAAATTCAAATATCCCAGAATCACAAACTTGGGAAGGAATGTGTTTAGCATTTGATTTCACCTGGATCCTATTGGGTGCCAACATGTACAAAGTGTTAGAATGTTACTGAAAAATGAGAAATAAGGTCAATTTTATCCCAAAACATTCAAATCAACAACTGTTGTCTAATAGTATTTAGGGAAGGTATTCTTGATTTTTTTTAGTTCTTAGTCCAGAAGTATTTCCACCACTCCTGGTGTTTGTCTTGGATGAGATTAAATCAGTAAAATAAAACGAAAGAACTGTGGCCATTGGAGATCTGGAACAAACACGAACAGAAATTGCTGGAGAAACTCAGGAGGTCTGCAGAGGGTAACAAAAATTAAGGTGACTCTTTTTTCTGAAGGTTTTCCATGGATGTTGCTGGCTTTCTTCAGTAATTTCTGTTTTTGCTTGTTAAATCAGTAGTGGGTTTGATCCTATAATCATCCTGATCAGTATGACACTACAATGTATGTTAACCTAGAGACGCCTTGAGAGTTCTTATCTGGCTTTTTGGAACAATGATAAGAAAGCGCTTGATGGTTTTTTTCTACCTTGACACCTTTAATCCCAATTCCAGTCGGTCCACGCGAGCCTTTAGGGCCTGTATAGCCTATGTGGCCCTATAAAAAAAATAAGGTATTTACAAAACCATTAAATAAAAGCAAAACATATATCATCAGTATTGATCAGTGATTGATTTCTGTCTGACAATAGGGTTGCCAACCTTTCAAGGATGCGCTGGTGTCTTTAAAAAGTAAAGATTAATTGCCTGGACACTACTTCAAACGACAGAGGTAAAGCACCAAAACATCATTAAAAACATGTGGCTTTTTCAAATGAGTTCTCTGGAAAATGTTAATTTATGAGTTATTTGAAATATTTGAGATGCAATAGTAAAGGTCTTTGAGGGGAAAAGATGTTAGGAGGTGAGATGTCATCTGATGAAAACTTCAAAAATATGTTAATGAACATTAATTCTATCCAACTTTGTGGTAGATGTGATTTGAAACAGGTTATTTTGCTATCTCTCTTTCTTGCTGTCCTCAGCAAAATGAGTCAGTTTGATTTTCCACAATTAAACAAGCAAAGAAATGTATATTTGACTACAGTACAAAGTTTAAAATTATATTCTAAAGTCACAATTATCACAACTGAGTTTTGATTGTGATATCTATCTACATTGCAACATGAGATCTTCAGCAGATCTAAACTATTAACTAATAGCCTGAAATATTCCATTCATATTGCATCCTGGATGCAGTTCATACTAACCTGATCTCAATGTCAATTTCTTTCGAGTATGGAGTCCAAATTGACTCAAAATAAATTAACATATTGTTGACAATTGTTTTAGAATTCCCAACTCCAGTAATTTATGAGAATATAAAAGGTTTATTTGCAAGGTGTATTTCCATGCTTTGATTCCTACTTCGGTTTGTTTAACTGTAATGTTGTAAGTTGGGTGTAACAATGTTTTAATAATAAAACTCTTAAAAAAGAAAGAAAAATAGGAGACATTGTAATATCCCAGACAAACTCAGTACTGAATTATTGTTAATGTTTCTGAAATCTTGGTAACTGGCCTCAAGTTCAACTAAAATTGTACAACCTGTCTGTGAAAGAGGAATGGGACATCAATAATAACCAAAATACAAATCAAGATTAGGGAAAAAATAACGGAGAAAGCAAATAACTGTGAGAGATAGTTGGAAATTCTGGAGTGCATCCAGTAAAAAGAATCCTTCTTTTCCACATGAACAGGGATTTATTATTTTAAACTTCTGTGTTTCCAATTAGGCTCATGTATGCTATTAATATATCTTGCAGCTTCTGGAATATTGTTTTATAAACACAATTCCCTTTCTACTCAACAAAACTCATTTTTGTCTCTAAGTACATGAGGCAAAAGAGGCCAGTGAGCTTTCTGTTATGTTTATGCCCTCCCAAGCCTTGTGTTTTTCACCTGTTTTAAAGCCATCAGTCATCTCCTGTAGACAGAAAGTGTGGTCTGTAAAATTTAAAATCATATGTCATGAAGAATACTGAACGCCAAAAGACCCACAACTACTTTATTTGTTTATTGCAAGCAGATGACTTTTTTCCTCTCAATCTTCCCCATTGATAATTCCCGGATGGAGAAGTAACTGATGGATCTTTTGAAGTGTGTTTCTGCATTAAATCGCTTGTGTTTGGAAATACATTGGCAAATGCATATTTGCTTGTTCTGAATTGTTATCATGAATTCATAAAATCAGCACAGAAGGAGGATCATTTCAGGTTAATTGTTGTGCAAATGTAATATTCAATTTTTCTCAGTATCTAACAGTAATTCCCTATGTGACAATCAATGACAATCATCATTTGAGTGGGTTCATTTTCAATTTCCTCAACTTCTTCTAAATGAAATGAATTATCCTTGAGTACAGTTCCAAGAGCTCTGGCAACAAAATATTCATGCACAATGTGTGATAAATTAAATCATGAGTATTAGTGGTCTACTTGACGACAGGGGACATTACAAACTAAACTTAACTTTTGCCTGCCACAAATTACACTTTCCAATAATTGGACAATAATCAAGAGTAGGAAATTTGGCCAATACCGTCATCCTAAACCTGGAAGCACTGAAATCATATGTTCATTGTCCCAGTGAGATTGAAGAACTGATAGCTTGTAACTGAGCTCTCTCTGCTCAGCACAGTTCACTATCATACTCTTCAACATATTTGGTCGCCAACAAAAAAGGATGCTTTCAGTGATTTTTTTGAAATTAAATTAATTTCTTACCTTTGGACCAGGAGCACCTTGCCCTGGTTGTCCTTTTTCACCCTTTACTCCAGGGTCTCCTCTGGCACCCTATGGTACAGGACAAGATATAAAAGAGATATGACATGTCCCTTGTTACCAGCTGTAATAATATTGTAGGCATCCCTGTCCAGTCCTATCTTTTCCAGAAATGGCAAATGAAACTGATAATGTTGCTACAACTGTTGTATTTTCATCACAAGTCTTGTCAATCATGTCACAATTACTAACTTTAGCTATTGATAATATTTTAATAAGGTTTAGCATATTGATATCTCAGGTTCACATGAACCTGCAGACACCAGAGCTTAGAAGAATGAGAGGGGTTCTATTTGAAACATGTAACACTCTAACAGACTGGGGGAGACTGAGGGGTGACC
>NW_025196661.1:0-4893 GCF_004010195.1 Chiloscyllium plagiosum
GGTTGTTAAGAAAGCATATGGTGTTTTGGCTTGGATGTAGGTACAAATACAACATTTAAAGGACATTTCTATAAGTATATGAATAGGAAAGGTTTGGAGGGAAACGGGCCAAATGCAGACAAGTGGGACTAGTTTAGTTTGGGAACATGATCGGTGTGGATTAGTTGGACCGAAGGGTCTGTTTCCACGCAGTATGACTCTATTGATTCTGATCGGTCAGTAATTTTATAACACTGAAAGAAAATGAGATTTAGTTGATCTAGTTGCAGTAAAATACAGTGGCACAGCATATATAATCAATGAGTCAGTAAATAATAAAATGAGCTGCAATTCATCAAATCATGTCTCTCAAATGGTCTATGGATTAATGGAAAGTGGGCATCAATAAAGATGAGAGTAGCAGCCATTCATAATTTCAACAGGAACAGAAAGCTCAAAATTTATTACTCATACAGAGCATTTTAGTAACAAACATGTTCTTGAATTTGCGGAATTGTTTTGCAGCTTCCTTTCCTGCGACAAACTCTCCCTGTTTATCTGGGCTGGGAATCAACGCATGCTGTGGATAAAGAGTGGAGCTGGAAAAAGCACAGCAGTTCAAGCAAAATCAGAGGAGGAGGAGAGGTGTCAATGTTTCAAGATAAAAGGTTCTGACCTGAAACGTTGACCCTCCTCTTCCTCTAATGCTGCTTAACCTACTGTGCTTTTTCCAGCTCCAATCTTTAGCCACTCTGATCTCCAGCATCTGCAGTCCTCACTATCTCCAATCAACATTTGCTGGCCAGTGGCCATTATTCCTGAATTCCTGAAGAAGGGCTTATGCCCAAAACGTCAACTCTCCTGTTCCCTGGATGCTGCCTGACCTGCTGCACTGTTCCAGCAACACATTTTCAGCAGTGGCCAATATCACTCTACTTTCAGCATGAAGTGCTCCAATTTTGTCAAGTGAGCAAAAAGCGTCAGCCTTGAAGCACCTAACCATTTCAACATAGTTCTGATGTAATTCAGGTGAAGTCTGAGGCCACAAACTTAACTAAGATCTATTCACATTCCACTCAGCTTTAAATAGGAATTTCTAGAATGGGCATGGAGCTTCTTGTTTGGCCAAAGAAAGCCAATGTAAGTGGCAGATTAAGACTCTGCCCATGTAAACAAACATAGCCTCTTTTTGTCCCCATGAGCCGATCAATATAGTTTATTTGGAACGATTCTCCCCTCCCACTTTCCCTTCTTATAAGGTATTTGAATCATAGAAGCCATATAGTGCAGAAAGAGAACATTTGGCTCATTGAGACGGCATTGACCCTCTCAAGAGCATCCTACCCAGACCCAGCCCACACCTCATCCACGTAACCCCACATTTACCATGGTTAACCCACCTGTCCTGCATATTCCTGAATACTACAGGGCAATTTACCATGACCAATCCCCTAACTATTAATGCATAAGCATTACCAAAAAAACACAGATAGATGCAGGAAATTCTGAACAATGTAATGGAAATAGGAGGCAATTTTTGCTTTTAATTCCAATTTTCATTTTTTTTTAAAAAAAGAGGACTGATAGATAAAAGAAAAACTGTAACGTAAATTCAATGACTGGCAAAACCCATGGAACGTTTTACCTGTAAAGGGTCAGGGAAATCTCAGGAAGAGATTGACATTAAGAGATAATGAAGGCACTGACCATTCCAACCTTAACAAAACAAAAACTTAGGCTATCCCACTGGAACTGTAACAAATTGTGAACCATTGAGTAACATTGTGAGACCATTGACTAAGAAATATGAAATAGAAGACGGTGGAAATCTGTTTAATGAATGAACAATGATGCACAGTTAAAAAATGCTTGCTGACATGTCCACTTGTCCATACTTAAAGAAACAATCTACGACTTCATGTATCTACTTGGTTCATGCCATATCTCACCAATGCTTAAGCCAGTCACTGCTCCAATATTCAGACCAACTCCAACAAATTGATGCTTAAATTAAAGGGAGACCATAAATGATTTATTCAACAGTGTTAAAGTTGTAGTTTCTGTCTAGATTTAAGGACGGCATGGTGGCTCAGTGGTTAGCACTGCTGCCTCACAGCACCAGGGAGCCCTTGGGTGACTGTTGTGTGGAGTTTGCATATTCGCCCCGTGTCTGTGTGGGTTTCCTCCGGATACTTCAGTTTCCTCCTACAATCCAAGGATGTGCAGGTCAGGTGAATTGGCCATGCTGATCTGGCCATAGTGTTAGGTTCATTAATCAGGGGTAAATATAGGGTAAGGGAATTGAGTCTGGGACTTTTTAAGATTAAATTAGACTACTTACAGTGTGGAAACAGGCTCTTCGGCCCAACCATTCCACACCGACCCGCCGAAGAGCAACCCACCCAGACCCATTCCCCTACATTTACCCCTTCAGCTAACACTACGGGCAATTTAGCATGGCCAATTCACCTAACTTGCACATTTTTGGATTGTGGGAGGAAACCGGAGCACCCAGAGGAAACCCACGCAGACACAGGGAGAATGTGCAAACTCCACACAGACAGTTGCCTGAGTCGGGAATTGAACCTGGGTCTCTGGCGCTGTGAGGCAGCAGTGCTAACCACTGTGCCACCGTATCGCCCATATTTTGTTGGGCCAAATGGCTTGTTTCCATACTGTAGGGAATCTAGATCTAACTGTGGCGAAATAATTAGAACAGAATTTGTGTGTGCTTACAGTATCATTGATCTATAATGGAGCTACTTATCAGTATCATACTACTATCCCCACTCCATGTTCCTTGATGTTAACAAGTATCAGAAGGATTTTTTTCTGTGCTGTATGACTCTATGGCTCTACATGCAGAAAAAGCTCATGTTAAGAGGTGTCTTGAAGTGCAGTGTTCCTACCTCTGAACCAGGAGGCCTGGGTTCAATTACCACCTGTTATAGAGTATGTAATAAGATCCCCAAGGAAATATCTAAAAAAGCTCATGTACAACAGGAATAGGACATTTACTTTGCTAGTTAATAGGGCCATGGATGATCATTCACTTCAATGACCTTTTCTTCACGGTAACTCCATATCTCTTTATGTCACTGGTATTTAGAAATCTATCAATCTCTACTTTAAATATACTCAAATCCTGAGCTTGCCCAGCCTTTTGGCCGAGAGAATTCCCAAGATTCGCACTCTGAATGAACAAATTTCACATCTCGTGGATTCCTCCTTATCTTGAAATGTGTCTTCAGGTTCTACATTTCCCAAAAAGGGAGAAAAAGCTTACATACATCTTCTGTATCGTTCCCTTTTAGTATTTTGAAGATTTAAAAGAGATCATCTCTCACTGTTTGAACATTTTGAAAATACAGGTCCAGATTTCACAATTTCCCTTTATAGGAGTCAAGAGCATAGGAAACAGCAGCAGGAATAGGCTCTTTGGCCCTCAAGATTGCTCTGCCATTCAACATAGTTTCTCATAGCCCTGATTATCCTGATATTTCAAATATCTACACACTACAATGGGCTGAGAAATGACAGATGGTGTTTAATTTAGATAAATATGAGGTGCTGCGTTTTGGAAAGGCAAATAAGGGCAGGGTTTATACACTTAATGGGGGTCCTGTGGAGTAATGCTGAACATGAGACCCTGAGGTGCAGGTTCATCGTTCCTCAAAAGTAGAGTCCCAGTTAATGAAGGTATTTGGTATGCCTGCGTTTATTGGTCAGGGCATTAAGAATTGGAATTGGGAGGTCACATTGCAGCTGTACAGGACATTGGTTAGGCCAATTTTGGAATACGACAGGCAATTCTGGTCTCCCTGTTGTACGAAGGATGTTGTGAAACGTTTTCAAGTTCAGAAAAGATTTACAAGCATGTTGCCAGGGTTGGAGGATTTGAGCCATAGGGAGAGGTTGAATAGGCTGGGGCTGTTTTCCCTGGAGCATCGGAGGCTGAGGGGTGACCTTATAGAGGCTTAAAAAATCATGATGGGCATGGATAGTGTGAATAGCCAAGGTCTTTCTCTACAGGATAGGTGAGTCCAAAACTAGAAGGTATAGGTTTAGAGTGAGAGCGGAAAGATTTAAAAAGGATCTTAGGGGCAACTTTTTCACGCAGAGGGTGGTCCATGTATGGAATGTGCTGCCAGAGGAAGTGGTGGAGGCTGGTGTAATTATAACATTTAAAAGGTATCTGGATGGGTGCACGACTAGGAAGGGTTTAGAGGGATATGGGCCAAATGCTGGCAAACGAGACTAGATTAATTTCAGATATCTGGTCAGCATGGATGAGTTGAACTAACGGGTCTGTTTCCATGATGAATAGCTCTATGAATCTACCTCTTTAAATAATTTGTTATCTTGCCTCCATAATTCTCTGGGTAGAGAATTCCTGACCTTCATTCTACTCAGGGTGAAGAAATTCCTTTGCCTCTCTGTTTGAAATGAGTGTCCCTTCATTCTGTAACTATTTTCCCTAATTTGAGATTCCCATACAAATAGAAAAATCTTACATTCCACCTGTCAAGCTCCCTCAGAATACTGTTTCAATAAGATCATTCATTTTTTAAAACTCTAATGAATAAAAGCCCAACTGGTTTTACTGTTCTTGATAAGTTAATCACTTCATCACAGGAATCAACATACTGAATCTTATTTGAATTGCCCCTAATGAGACAGGGGCCAAAACTGTACACAGTATCCAGGTGCAGCCTCACCAACAGACTGAACATTTAGAACAAGACTCTCCCGTTTTCGAACTCCAATCCTTTTGTAATTAAGGACAAATTTATTTTGTTCACTTGCTAAACCTGCACGCTAACCTTTTGTGTTTCATTCACGATAATGCCTTATCAATGTCTTTGGAGTCTCTCTCAATTTAAGTAACAGTCTGCCTTTTGATTTTTTTTAAAA
>NW_025196662.1:0-1353 GCF_004010195.1 Chiloscyllium plagiosum
TCCGGGGTTCACTGCTCACGATGTTCCAGGTCTGACTGCTCATGGTGTTCCACAACTCACTGCTCACAGTGTTCCAGACCTCACTGCTCACAGTGTTCCGGGATTCATGGTCGTTGTGTTCCAGGACTCACTGCTCACTGTGTTCCGGGATTCACTGCTCACAGTGTTCCGGGATTCACTGCTCATGGTGTTCCAGGACACACTGCTCACGGTGTTCCAGAACACACTGCTCACGGTGTTCCGGGACACACTGCTCACGGTGTTCCAGAACTCACTGCTCATGGTGTTCCAGGACTCAATGCTCACTGTGTTCCGGGGCTCGCTACTCACGGTATTCCGGGGCTCACTGCTCACGGTGTTCCATGTCTCACTGCTCATGGTGTTCCAGGACTCACTGCTCACTGTGTTCCAGAACTCAGTGCTCACGATGTTCCAGGACTCACTGCTCACAGTGTTCCAGAACTCACTGCTCATGGTGTTCCAGGACACACTGCTCACAGTGTTCCAGGACTCACTGCCCACGTTGTTCTGGAACACACTGCTCAAGGTGTTCTGGGTATCACTGCTCACGGTGTTCCGGGACTCACTGCTCACGGTGTTCTGGGACACACTACTCACGGTGTTCCAGAACAAACTGCTCACAGTGTTCCGGGACTCACTGCCACAGTGTTCCGGGACACACTGCTCACAGTGTTCCGGGACACACTGCTCACGGTGTTCCGGGACTCACTGCTCATAGTGTTCCGGAACTCATTGCTCACGGTATTCCGGGACACACTGCTCACGGTGTTCCAGAACCCACTGCTCATGGTATTCCGGGGTTCACTGCTCACTATGTTCCAGGTCTCACTGCTCATGGTGTTCCAGAACTCACTGCTCACAGTGTTCCAGAACTCACTGCTCACAGTGTTCCGGGATTCATGCTCGTTGTGTTCCAGGATTCACTGCTCACTGTGTTCTGGGATTCACTGCTCACAGTGTTCCGGGATTCACTGCTCATGGTGTTCCAGGACACAGTGCTCACGGTGTTCCAGAACTCACTGCTCACGGTGTTCCGGGACACACTGCTCACGGTGTTCCAGAACTCACTGCTCATGGTGTTCCCGGACTCAATGCTCACGGTGTTCCGGGGCTCGCTGCTCACGGTTTCCGGGGCTCACTGCTCACAGTGTTCCATGTCTCACTGCTCATGGTGTTCCAGGACTCACTGCTCACTGTGTTCCAGAACTCAGTGCTCACGATGTTCCAGGACTCACTGCTCACAGTGTTCCAGAACTCACTGCCCACGTTGTTCTGGAACACACTGCTCAAGGTGTTCCGGGAATCACTGCTCACAGTGTTCCGGGAAACACT
>NW_025196662.1:2174-4893 GCF_004010195.1 Chiloscyllium plagiosum
GGGACTCACTGCTCACAGTGTTCTGGGACAAACTGTCCCCGGTGTTCCAGGAATCACTGATCACGGTTTTCCAGAAACAATCGCTCACGGTTTTCCGGGACACACTGCTCATAGTGTTCCGGGACTCACTGCTCATGGCATTCCAGGACTCACTGCTCACGGTGTTCCGGGACACACTGCTCACGTGTTCCGGGACTCACTGCTCATGGTGTTCCTGGACTCACTGCTCATGGTGTTCCGGGACACACTGCTCACGGTGTTCCGGGACTCACTGCTCCCGGTGTTCCGGGACTCACTGCTCATGGTGTTCCAGGACTCACTGCTCACGGTGTTCCAGGACTCACTGCTCACGGTGTTCCAGAACTCACTCCTCACGGTGTTCCGGGGCTCACTGCTCACGGTGTTCCGGGGCTCACTGCTCACAGTGTTCCAGAACTCACTGCTCACGATGTTCCAGGATTCACTGATCACAGTGTTCCAGAACTCACTGCTCATGTTGTTCCGCGACACACTGCTCACGGTGTTCCGGTACTCACTGCTCACAGTGTTCCGGGAAACACTGCTCAAGGTGTTCCGGGACTCACTGCTCACGGTGATCCACGACTCACTGCTCACGATGTTTCCGGGTTCTCTGCTCACGGTGTTCCGTGACAAACTGCTCATGGTTTTCCGGGACTCACTTCCCACGGTGTTCTCAGACTCACTGCTTACGATATTCTGGGAGTCGCTGCTCACGGTGTTCCAGAACTCACTGCTCACGGTGTTCCAGGACTCACTGCTCACGGTGTTCCAGGACACACTGCTCACGGTATTCCGTAACACACTGATCACGGTGTTCCGGGACTCACTTCTCACAGTGTTCCAGGACACACTGCTCACGGTATTCCGGGACACACTGCTCACGGTGTTCCGGGACACACTGCTCACGGTGTTCCGGGACTCACTGCTCATGGTGATCCGAGACAAACTGCTCACGGTGTTCTGGGACTCACTGCTCACAGTGTTCCAGGACTCACTGCTCACGGTGTTCCGGGACTCACTGCTCACGGTGTTCCAGGACTCACTGCTCACTGTGTTCCAGTACTCAGTGCTCACGATGTTCCAGGACTCACTGCTCACAGTGTTCCAGAACTCACTGCTCATGGTGTTCCAGGGCACACTGCTCAAGGTGTTCCGGGAAACACTGCTCACGGTGTTCCAGAACTCACTGCTCACGGTGATCCACGACTCACTGCTCACGGTGTTCCAGAACTCTCTGCTCATGGTGTTCCATGTCTCACTGCTCACGGTATTCCAGGGCTCACTGCTCACAGTGTTCCGGGAAACACTACTCACGGTGTTCCAGAACCCACTGCTCACGGTGATCCACAACTCACTGCTCACGGTGTTCCAGGTCACACTGTCCACGCTGTTTATGGACTCACTGCTCACGGTGTTCCAGGACCCACTGTCCATGGTGTTCCGGGACTCACTGTTCACGGTGTTCCGGGACACGTTTTTAGGGTTTTCTGGGACTCACTGCTCACAGTGTTCTGGGACAAATTGTCCCCGGTGTTCCAGGAATCACTGATCACGGTTTTCCAGAACCAATCGCTCATGGTTTTCTGGGACACACTGCTCATGGTGTTTCGGGACTCACTGCTCATGGTGTTCCGGGACTCACTGCTCATGGTGTTCCGGGACTCACTGCTCACAGTGTTCCATGACTCACTGCTCACGGTGTTCCAGGACTCACTGCTCATGGTGTTCCGGGACTCACTGCTCACAGTGTTCCAGGACTCACTGCTCACAGTGTTCCGGGACTCACTGCTCATGGTGTTCCTGGACTCACTGCTCACGGTGTTCCGGGACTCACTGCTCACGGTATTCCGGGACACACTGCTCACGGTGTTCTGGGACTCACTGCTCACGGTGTTCCGGGACTCACTGCTCACGGTATTCCAGGACTCACTGCTCACAGTGTTCCAGGACTCACTGCTCACGGTGTTCCAGGACTCACTGCTCACGGTGTTCCAGAACTCACTGCTCACGGTGTTCCGGGGCTCACTGCTCACGGTGTTCCGGGACTCACTGCTCACAGTGTTCCATGTCTCACTGCTCAAGGTGTTCCAGGACTCACTGCTCACGGTGTTCCAGAACTCACTGCTCACGATGTTCCAGGATTCACTGATCACAGTGTTCCAGAACTCACTGCTCATGTTGTTCCGCGACACACTACTCACGGTGTTCCGGTACTCACTGCTCACAGTGTTCCGGGAAACACTGCTCAAGGTGTTCCGGGACTCACTGCTCACGGTGATCCACGACTCACTGCTCACGATGTTTCCGGGTTCTCTGCTCACGGTGTTCCGTGACAAACTGCTCATGGTTTTCCGGGACTCACTTCTCACGGTGTTCTCGGACTCACTGCTCAGGATATTCTGGGAGTCGCTGCTCACGGTGTTCCAGGACTCACTGCTAACGGTGTTCCAGGACTCACTGCTCACGGTGTTCCAGGACACACTGCTCACGTTATTCCGTAACACACTGCTCACGGTGTTCCGGGACTCACTTCTCACAGTCTTCCAGGACACACTGCTCACGGTATTCCGGGACACACTGCTCACGGTGTTCCGGGACACACTGCTCACGGTGTTCCGGGACTCACTGCTCATGGTGATCCGAGACAAACTGCTCACGGTGTTCTGGGACACACTGCTCACAGTGTTCCAGGACTCAC
>NW_025196663.1:0-1740 GCF_004010195.1 Chiloscyllium plagiosum
TACCGACACTTTAACAGCACAAACATGAATGTTATTTGGGTCTTGCTGAATATAGACACAGACCGCTTCAGGAGCTGAGTGGGGAAAACATGTTCTGAATATTGTGTGATCTTCAGAGATCACTCCGCTTCTGATCTTGGGATAGATGGGGGGCGCCGGGCATGGGGCACATAGACGTTGACGAAGGAGCTGAAGATGTTTGTGCTGAGGAAGTTAATCTGAGGATCTCCTGAAGAGATGTCCCGGGATTGAGAGGATTGTCGGCCACCGACCACAAACATCTTCCTTCGTGCTGTGAAAGACCCCAACCAGTGGGGAGGTTAGACCTGATTCTCATTAAGCTCAAATAAGTAGGTGGTCCCGATGACATCCTCAGTCAACTACTGCCTTGATATCAAGGCCATTCACTCTTTCCTGAGCCCCTGTGTTTACCTCTTGTTCATGTCAATAGGTGACGGTCTATATGTGGGGAGTGTTTTCCTCTCACAGAGGGTAATCAATGTCAGGAATTATCTGGACTAGAGAGTTAGGGGAGCTACATCATTGAAAGTGTTTAAAGAGGTGGTACATGAATCTTTGACCTGTCAGAGAACTGAGGGCTGTGAAGAACTGGGCATTAAGGAGGAGTTAATACTAACAGTAGATCAGCCATGATCGTATACAATGCCTTGACCGTCCAAATTACTTATTCGTGTTCCTTATGTTTTCATTTTCTGTAATTTCAAAGTAAACGGCTGTAATTTTCCTGGATGTACTGTATTTGTATGTTGTAATCAGAGAGAACAAAGCATTTTGAGTCATCTCTGAGTGAGGTATGTAGCTTTATTCATAAAGAATCCTGGTCTAGACCAAGACCAACAAATGAAGCACAAGTTTCAGTGAGGGGGCACTCTGTAAACAGACCAGAGGCGTCTTTCAAAACTAGTCTGGATTTCCAAATTACATTTTCCGATCCGTACCAATCTGTGTGTGACAGTTGTGAGGGATTATTTGAGATCCTGTGTTACTGTGGACCAGGTATTTGGAGCAAGTGGCCCCCATCTGCACCTTACAGGAGTTGTGAGAGGCTGAAGGCACCATAGTAACACGGGACTGTGGAGCAAGAGTGGGTCATCAGACACTTTGTCACGGCTCTACCATGCACTATGATCTGATTAAGGTCTCAGCAGCACTTTTCTGTCAGTGTACCATTTCCCTACATTCATTTGTCTTTCAAATGTCTTACATAGATAATTTTGAACAAATGGAAATATCCAGGCATCACAATCTTCTGTGGAAGGGAATTCACACCTTACCAACCCTTTGAGAATCACTTATTCGTGTTCTGCCCAATGTAGGAGGGTCACTGATGTCTTCTCCCACTCCTCTATTGGTGAAAGCAAATTTTAAATGTAACCAGTTGAGTCCTGTGTCAAATGATATAGGTATCGGACTGGGTAATTTTCTAGAAAAATCTGAGATACAGAAAGTTGAACTGTGAACAAATGGTAAAATGATAGAGTGTCTGAAATATTTTTCTGACTTTGAACTTATTCAGCTCACACAAATGTCTGCGATTGAGGATTTTTTCCCAGAACAGTTGGATTTGGCTGAATTCCCTTTGCTTCGAGCTGTGCAGAGATTCCTATGAATCCTCATCAGGAATCCTCCACGAGTGGTAAAGATGACTCAGGAATTTTCTGCTCTCACACCTTGTTTTCAGGCAGAACAAAGTAAGAGAGAGAGAGAGAGAGAGAGAGA
>NW_025196663.1:2082-4893 GCF_004010195.1 Chiloscyllium plagiosum
ATTCAAGGCAAGTTGGTAAATTGGATACAAAATTCGTGGATAAACCTTTCGTGTTTGAAATTCATTCACCAGCGGGTGTACCACAGGGATCTGTGCAGGAACCATCGCTGGTCAGTCTGTCGAATAATAACTTCGATGTGAAAGCAAAAGTAATCATTAGTAGGTTTGCAGACGATATGAAAGATGAAGATGTTGTTCACAGTGAGGTGGTTGGTCTCTCGCTACAGTCTGATGACGATCAGATGATATCTGCAGACAGACTTCATATGATTCATGTACCAAGATTATGAAAAACATCTGCATCACAGAGTTCTGCAATCTCTCTCCATTTAAATTGTTCCTGACTGCAATAGACAACTCACATTATATTATTACTGCTGAGGTTACGCTCACTAACCTTCCCTGTCTCCATCATAATGCAAATTCACTACTTCATTTGAAGATCTAATGAATGATCATTTAGGTTTACTAGGTAGTTCAGCTTTGATCCATTCAGTCTATTCATCCAGACATTTTACATAGATTATTGATCGTTGATCGCTGAGTCAAAACTAGTTACAGTTTTGTTTAAAAAATCATATATCACTACTGTCTATTTCCTGTTAGTGACAGCATCCCTGTTCCTGTGCAGCAGTTCAGGCGGGTTGAATGGCCTCGTCCTGGGCTGTGTAATGTACAAATCGAGCTGAATTACTTCATCCTATATTCCTTTGTAATTCTTTGGAGGGGCAGAATGGTCTCCTCCCGTCTCATTGTAACGATCCAGTCTGGCTGAATGGGATGGTCCTCTAACCTGTAATCGCACTGAGGGGTGGACTGAGGGAACAACACATCGGGTAGGGGCAGCAGTATATCTCTGTAACAGCATCGAGGGGTGGATTGAGGGAACAGCACATGGGGTATGGTCAGCAGTATATTCTGTAATGGCCGGGAGCGTGGATTGAGGGAACAACACATGGGATAGGGGCAACAGTATATTCTGGTAATGGCCGGGAGGGTGGATTGACGGAACAATACATTGGGAAGGGGCAGCAGTTGGCCATTTGGTGGCACCATTCAGAATGCTCATGGCTGATCCGAGTGTATCTGACCATCCGTCTCCTGTCTGTTCCCAATAAGCATTGACTCTCCTGTCCTGCAAAGATTAGTCAATCTCAAACTAAAATACCGAAATTAACCGAGTCTTCACTACTCCCTGAGGATGAGGACACCACAGATAGCACAACAGTAAAGGGAAAGGGACATCCTTCTTTCACTGTGGAACACAATTTTAAAAAAAATTGTGTTGACCTCATATCAAATCACTGCCCCTTTTCGGATAATATGGTACAATAACTAGGAATAGACATTAACCAGTCTGCCCTCCAATCTTTTCCCACATTACCACTGACTGTTTCCAATCAAATATGTTGCTGCTACTGTCTCAGGAAGAGAATACCTGATAGCATAACACCACACGAGCGTTAAAAAAAGGAGCAGAATTAGACCATTTGGCCTATCGAGTCTGATATACCATTCAGTTATTTCTAATATGTTCCTCAACATCATTCTCACACCTTGCCCTGGAATCCTGGATCTCCTTATAAATCAAAAACTTATTTATTTGTGTCCTAATAGCACTCGTGTCTGTGTCTTAATGTGCATTTATGTGTGTGTGTCCATGTACTTGTTACTTTTGTATTTGTCTGACTATGTCTGTCTGTCTTTGTATCAGCCTGTGCGTTTCTATCTCTGTTTGTGTCTATTTGTGTGACTGTTTATGTCTTTGTGTACTTCTCCGTGTGTGCATGCTTATCTACTTGTATGCATTGTGTATGTTAGTATATTGGGGTATTTACCAATATGTCTGTGTATTTCAATGCCTGCATCTCTGTGCAATAGAGTATCTGTTGTTCTGCGAGTGAGAGAGATGAAGCTGGAACTGACAGCAGGTTTGAATCGAGAATTGCTCTTTACTGAACACTGCTTCTTATTCGGTAGGTGGGACGTGGATGTTTCCGAATCTCCACACAAGGCCTCCTGGTCCTTTCCGGTTTTCTCCAGGATCCTCCCCACATATCAGGGTAGGGGGATGAGGGGACGGATATCCGGCACTCCACCACCCGGCTTGGCCCTTTCTGTCCTATTCCAGGCTGTTTCTCCTGGAATGGGAGAAAGGGATGGAATGAGTGAGGGTGGGAGTGGATGGCCCTGCTGTTAGTGCTGGGCTGGGTAAGATGTGACATGGTGAGGTGGCCGGAGGGAGTTTGTCCATAGTGTTGTATCCATGTTGTGCTGTTAGTGTCCGGGGCTATTGCACCAGGGACAGAAAATATGGAGGAGGGAAGGTGCTGAATTCAACAATGTGAGTGGTTGTGCTTGAACCTTATCTGGAGATAGAGTGTGAGCCTTGGTCAAGGGTAGGTGCTATAAGAGACATACAGTGAGTGTGAGGGAGCAGTGAGAATATACAGCGACACTTATCCTGACAGAGCGGGTTGGATATTGATGCTTGTCCTGTATTGCTTGACATGTCTTCAGATCATGTCAGCATCGAGGTGAGCCTCCCCGAATGCCTTATCCAACTCTATCACTAATAACCACACAGGCTCTGTCCCTCAGATTCCACAGAATGAGTTTGGGTGGGTCTTACAAATAACAAGGAGAAACAAACTTGTTGTGTTGTATATCTGAACCAAAACTGTCGCGCAAATATTTTGCATCATATGCTCTGGAAAACATATATGCAACTATATGCAAAGGGAAGCTATGGCATAGTGATATTATCGCTGGGCTCTGAACCCAGAGACCCAGGTAATGTTCTGGGGACAT
>NW_025196664.1:0-4894 GCF_004010195.1 Chiloscyllium plagiosum
AGATCTGTGCACGGTGCTCCGAGTGTCGTCTAAGTGAGAGATATGGAGACCAGAACTGTACACAGTGCTCCGATTGTGGTCTAACTGAGGGATACGGAGACCAGAACTGTGCACGGTGCTCCCAGTGTGGTCTAACTGAGGGATACAGAGACCAGAACTGTACACAGTGCTCTGAGTGTGGTCTAACTGAGGGATACGGAGACCAGAACTGTGCACGGTGCTCCGAGTGTGGTCTAACTGAGGGATACGGAGACCAGAACTGTGCACGGTTCTCCGAGCGTCGTCTAACTGAGAGATCTGGAGACCAGAACTGTTCACAGTGCTCCGAGTGTGGTCTAACTGAGGGATATGGAGACCAGATCTGTGCACGGTGCTCTGAGTGTCGTCTAACTGAGAGATATGGAGACCAGAACTGTCCACAGTGCTCCGAGTGTGGTCTAACTGATGGTTATGGAGAGCAGAACTGTACACAGTGCTCCGGGTGTGGTCTAACTGAGAGATATGGAGACCAGAAATGTACACAGTGCTCCGAGTGTGGTCTAACTGATGGATATGGAGACCAGATCTGTACACAGTGTTCCGAGTGTGGTCTAACTGAGAGATTTAGAGACCAGAACTGCACACAGTGCTCCGAGTGTGGTCTAACTGAGAGATATGGAGACCAGAACTGTACACAGTGCTCCAAGTGTGGTCTAACTGAGGGATATGGAGGTCAGAACTGTACACAGTGCTCTGACTGTGGTCTAACTGAGAGAAATGAAGACCAGAACTGTGCACGGTGCTCCGAGTGTCGTCTAACTGAGAGATATGGAGACCAGAACTGTACACAGTGCTCCGAGTGTGGTCTAACTGAGAGATATGGAGACCAGGACTGTACACAGTGCTCTGATTGTGGTCTAACTGAGGGATATGGACACCAGAACTGTACACAGTGCTCCGAGTGTTGTCTAACTGAGGGATACGGTGACCAGAACTGTACACAGTGCTCTGAATGTGGTCTGGCTGAGAGATATGGAGACCAGAACTGTACACAGTGCTCCGAGTGTGATCAAACTAAGGGATTCGGCGACCAGAACTGTACACAGTGCTCTGAGTGTGGTCTAACTGAGGGATACGGAGACCAGAACTGTGCATGGTGCTCCGAGTGTGGTCTAACTGAGGGATACGGAGACCAGAACTGTGCACAGTGCTCCGAGCGTAGTCTAACTGAGAGATATGGAGACCAGAACTGTACACAGTGCTCCGAGTGTGGTCTAACTGAGGGATATGGAGACCAGAACTGTGCACTGTGCTCCGAGTGTCGTCTAACTGAGGGATATGGAGACCAGAATGGTGCACTGTGATCCGAGTGTAGTCTAACTTAGAGATATGGAGACCAGAACTGTACACAATGCTCCGAGTGTGGTCTAACTTAGGGATATGGAGACCAGAACTGTACACAGTGCTCCGAGTGTGGTCTAACTGAGGGATATGGAGACCAGAACTGTACACAGTGCTCCGAGTGTGGTCTAACTGAGAGATATGGAGACCAGAACTGTACACAGTGCTCTGAGTGTGGTCTAACTGAGGGTTATGGAGACCAGAACTGTACACAGTGCTCCGAGTGTCGTCTAACTGAGGTATATGGAGACCAGAACTGTACACAGTGTTCCGAGTGTGTTCTAACTGAGAGATATGGAGACCAGAACTGTTCACAGTGCACCAAGTGTGGTTTAACTGAGGGATATGGAGACCAGAACTGTACACAGTGCTCCGAGTGTGGTCTAACTCAGGGATATGGAGACCAGAACTGTAAACAGTGCTCCAAGTGTAGTCTAACTGAGGGATACGGAGACCAGAACTGTACACAGTGCTCCGAGTGTGGTCTAACTGAGGGATATGGAGACCCGAACTGCACACAGTGCTCCGAGTGTGGTCTGGCTAAGAGATATGGAGACCAGAACTGTGCACAGTGCTCCGAGTGTGGTCTGGCTGTGTGTAGTGCTCTAGTTTGATCTAATTGAAAGATATTGAGTCCAGTAGAGTGCACAGTGCTCTAAGTATAGTCTTACTGAAGGATATTTTGAGCACAGACTCCCTGCTTTTCAACTTTCTCTCCTCCTCAAACAAATTTCAGTGCTGTAAAGACCATATATTTTTATTTTTCAGTATTTTTGATTGCGAGCTGTTTTAAGAACAGTTCTAAGGAGTATCGAAAGATTGTTGAATTGTTGAAGACAATTTTGTTGGCAGTTATTTGTTCAAGCAGTGGGGGAAGTCTAGTTACAGACAATCTATGTGCAGATGGAGATTTGGTCAGCCACAAGTAGATGGATTAGTCTGTGAAGTGGCGTGGTGACCAGTCACTGATTGCAGAAGCCTCCTGCCTGCCGACAATTATGTGATTGGCTCTCGGTTAGCCGAACAGCTTACGGTGTGAAAGTTTGGGAAGAGGTCTTCAGAGCCCCAAGAGAGGGGGAGCTGACCCTTTTCTCTGCAATATTAGCCAACTCAAGCCTGAAGAAAGCCAATTTATTTTCCCTCACCAGTGACGTGAAGGTGTGCTTCTTTTTTAACCAGTAAGTCAGACTTTATAAGTGTGACCCACTTACCCTGTGCCTTCTCCAAACAAGTGAGAAGTGCTGGAGAAGGAGAACCAAGGAGCAGCAAGTCCCAACAAACTGAAAGAATCATTGGACAAACCCTATGAATAAGGACAATTGAACCTTCAAGCTTTATCCCCTGTTTGTGTCTGTCTGTGGAAATACACAAAGGAGGAGTTTATGAGGGGGAGTTAGAGTTTGACCTTGTTAAGTCATATAGAGATGTACAGCACGGAAACAGACCCTTCGGTCCAACTCATCCATGCCGACCAGCTATCCTAACCTAATTGTTAATTGTTCATCTGTAGTTAGAGTCAATTTATTTGTACACATTATAATTCTTTCCAAGTATTGTGTGCTTTTTGTCAATGTGGGTTTAAAGGGTGGATAATTGAGGATTTTGTGGATTTTTAAAAACATCTTTAGCCTTTATGATGCCTCTGGGAATACTGTAGTGGGGTTTCATGTCCAGAGTGATATGCCAGTAAAGTATCACAATTGACATTATTGCAGCTTTACTAACCTGCACTGATACAGTAAGAGGTGTGTCAAAGTGTACCTCAAGATCCCTATGCAAACAGAACACAGAACATTCCTGTGTAGTACATGCTCTTCAGCCCTCAATGTTGCGCTGACCTGTGGAACCAATCTGAAGCCCGTCTAAACCACACTATTCCATTCTTGTCCATATGTCGATCCAATAACCATTTAAATGCCCTTCAAGTTGGCGAGTCTGCTACTGTTGCAGGCAGGCCATTCCAGCAAAGACACCCCCTCTGACATCTGTCCTATATCTATCACCCCGCAATTTAAAGCTCTGTCCCCTCATGCTAGCCATCACCATCTGAGGAAAAAGGCTCTCGCTGTCCACCCGATCTAACCCTCTGATTATCTTATACATCAGCACCTCACAGTTAACCACATTGAAAGTAATTTTTTTTATCTAATGCTGCAAGTTTATAACTTCTTTGTAAGTCATGGTGCCATAATTTGAGCTGCACACAGTTGCACACCCAGGCATTCTTTATGTATTTGTCCACTCATAATGGTATCTGTGACTTGCTTGATCTCAAGCAAGGGAGCATGCTAATGTACTAGATGGAGGAATGAAACTTTCTCTGGTGTGGGTCTGAAGCAGGGTGGGCGTGCTGGGAATAAAGCTACAGGCCAGCGTTTCTATTTCTTCCTCAAATGTGTTTTGTTTTTTCGATCTGAATGTCAGAGCCCGTGACAGGAATAAACATGAGCCTTGTAAACGCCACCAACTGCAATGTGACCCTGAGATGCCCGATGAACACTGGTGATAACGTGAGCTTAACCTGGCGGATGGGACAAGAAGCAGTGGGAAACAGCCTCACCACTTTCCACACTGAAAACGGGGAGAGTTCACAGCAGAGACCAAAGAGAGTGTTATAAGATGTGAGGCCAGGAATCCAGTCAGTTACAAGAAAACAGAGATCAATCTGAGAGATGTCTGTGATGGACATGTCACCGGTGAGTATCATAGAGATTCTGATATTAAAAATGGCCCAAGATTGTTTTTGATGGGGAAAGTGTTGAGGGAGTTTTACACTGGATTTAACTTCATGCTGTTGCTTGACCTGGGAGCATTTGGTGGGGACAGTGTCAAAAGAAATTTACTTTCAATTTAAATCAGTTGAGAGATGGTCATTTCAGTTTATAAGAGGGACCGTTACTCGAAATTGATCCTGCGCTATCCCTATCTGAGGAGTCCTTGATGAGGACAATATAGAAGGAGCATTACTGTGTATCTAAATGTGGAGTGTACCTGCCCATCAGAGTTAATGATGGAATTAAGAGAAAAGACCTAAGTCCAGAAAATTAAATGTAGAAACAGCGTGGGTCAGGAATGGGACTGAGACTCATAAAAACATTTAAATAAAGGAAGTTCTGAGGTCAGGAAAGCAGATCTGGTGAAAGAGAGTAGACAACTTAGATTATAGGATACATCAACACAGATGCAGGAGCCTCATAAGGGATATTTCAGAATATACGCAATAGATATGTTTCAAGAAGTAAGAAAAATTCCAAGGGAGATGCCTTTACTCGTGGATAACTAGAAATGTGAAAGAGAGTGTCAAACTGAAAGCAAAAACAGATAATTGAGTAAAGGCAAGTGGCTGAATAAGGTGAATCAATGGTGATGGGAAAAAAGGAGGGAAATGGTGTCAGGAATATCAGATCAGCCTATAGAATGGTGGAGTTTATAGCTTTACTCCTGGATTGCGCTGAATTAACATCAGTACAGATACAGTCAGTAACACATGGTGCTGGGGGAACTGGAGACACTG
>NW_025196665.1:0-1982 GCF_004010195.1 Chiloscyllium plagiosum
TGCAGTGCTCTTAGACATATCTGGTCAGGACCATGAGATTTATCTGACTTTGTGCATTCTAATATGTCCATCAGCATCTCTACTGTGATCTGGACTGTACCAAGATATCACAACTAACCTCCCAAAGGTCACAGGTCTTCATGTCTTTCTTCATGGTAAACACAGAGGGGGAGTAGAGGACCTCACCCATCTCATGAGGTTTTACACATGCATGTCTATTTTGGATTTTTAGGTGTCCTATCTCTCTCTAGTTGTTCTTTTTCTTTACTGTACTGAATTTGGATTCACCCTAATCTGCTCAGCCAAGGCTATCTTATACCCCACTTTAGCCCTGCTGATTTCCTTCTTTAGCAAACTCCTGTATCCCCTGTGTAACTCCAGGGATTCGCTTGGTCCCAGCTGCCTGTACCTGAGCAATGTCTCCTTTTTTTGCTGGTCAGAGCCTCAATATCTCTTGTCATACAGGGTTCTCTCTTCCAGCCTCATTTTCCCTTTACCCTCACTGGAATATATAGACCTTGAACTCGAACTATCTCACTGTTGAAGCCCTCCCACTTTCTCGGGATCCTTTTACCTGGAAACAGACTACTCCAATCAAGCCCTGCAATTCCCTGTTTAATTCCAACAAAATACGCCCTGCCCCAATTTAGAACTTTAATCTGTGGACCACTTTTGTCCTTACCATACCTATTTTAACATTAATACAGCTCTGGTCACTTTTCCCAAAATGCTCCCCCACTTTACCTCCATCACCTATCCTGCCCTATTTCCTAACAGTAGGTCGAGTTTGTCCCTTCCCGAGTAGGACCCTCTACATGCTGCTTGTGGAAGCTTTCCTGAAAACGCTTAACAAATTACGTTCCATCTAAGTTCTTAACCCTCTGGAAGTCCCCGTCTGTCTTAGGATAATTAAAATCACCTATTATGACAATCCTATTGCTCCTGCAAGTCTCGCCAGTCTCCCTGCATATTTGTTCTTATAATTCCCATTGATTATTTGGAGGCTTATAGTACAACCATTATAACATCACCATCGCCCTCTTACTTGTTTGCATCATTTACAAAATCTCATTGGATATTATCACAGTTATTTAATCTTTAAATACTAGAGTGATACACGCCTTAATCAGAACTATTGGTATTTAAATTATTTCCATTTACATCTCTTCCTCGCAGTGACTTTCACATTTGCAGCACTCCTTGGAGCTGTAAATGGATGGGAGCTGCACATCCTGTCACTTCCAAAATTGGCTGCAGGTTTCCCCACACTGGGCTGCGATCTAACACAGTGTTACCGAACAATGCAACAGCCTGGGTTTATATATGAATGCAACAGTGTGGACTGCACAGCCCAAGATTATCAATCCAGCATTGGTGTGGGCTGCACAGAGTTTCACTCTGAACATAGCTGGGTTGCATTCAGCAGTACACTAGCCGGATCTACACAGTGCTCCATCCTGAATATGTAATGGATGGGCTGGTTATATGAGTTGGATTGCGAATGTGAGAGTACTAAACATCTGGCAATGCCTTTATTTTGTGTTTTAATTCTTGTGATTGGACTCTTCAAATCCGGACTCATCCGCTTAGACCAATCCCTCTGGATGAGTCATGATGACTGTTGTTACAGCATCTCTGTCGGCAACATGACCACCAAATGGAGCAGAAGCTGCAGAGAGGACAGTCTCCGTAAAATGGAATGAAGGAATCACCATCAGATCAGCCGTGGTCTTAGTGAATGTTGGGGCAGGATTGAATGGACGACTAATGCAATTTATTCATATATTTCTGTTTGTTCCAAGCAAACTCCCCTTCTCTCCCAGTGTCCCATACTGGTGGGGAGTGAGTCACCTCCTCCTGTTCCTGCGTAACAGGATCCTCGGGCCTCACTAGCCTCCAGATTTCCCTGTGCCCCAGTTTTGAGCAGTGGAATTACTGGCTCCTGATCCTGTGTCCCAGTCTCGAACAGTTGAGTCTCCTGT
>NW_025196665.1:2573-4894 GCF_004010195.1 Chiloscyllium plagiosum
CTGCAACATTCTTTGAAATCTCTTCTGCACCCTTTCAAGTTTGACAACGCCTTTCCGACAGCAGGGAGACAAGAATGAAAGGCAATATTACAAAAGTGGCCAAACCAATGTCCTGTACAGATTTAACATGTCATGCAAATGCTTCGATTCAAAGCACGCACCGAGATCACCGAGTGCCTTCTGCACTGCGCTGTTCACCTGTGACGACACTTTCAAGGAACGGAGAACCTGCACCACTAATCTAGCTTTGCTGCCTCACAGGGCAGCGACCTGGGTTTAATTCCATCCTTGAATGACTCGCTGTGTGGAGTTTGTACATTCTCCCCGTGTCTTCGTGAGTTTCCTGCGGGTGCTATGTTTTACTCTGACAGTATAAGGATATACAGATAAGGGTAGATTGGCCATGTAAATTGCGCACCGTACCCAGGAATGTGTAGTGGAGGTGGATTAGCCATGGGAAATGCAGGCTCAGAGGGATAGGGTAGGGGTTTGTTCAGTCGGATACTGTTTAGAGGGACGGTGTGGCCTCGATGAGCCGAAAAGCCTGTTTCCTAACTGTAGGGATTCGATAATATCTATGGAGTTCTCCTTGATTGGCAGCTTTCGACAGGACGCTAACTACATGTCTTGCCTTAATTTGTCTGCCAAAATGCAACACCTCACATGTAACTAAAATATACTCTATCTGCCACTTCTCAGTTCACCTAAACAAGGTCCCATTATAGTCTGAGAGATCATTCTTGACTGTCATAGACACCACCAAATTTGGTATTATCTACAAACTTACTGACCATACTTCATATACTCAAATGCAAATGATTTGTATCTGTGACCCATTATTGATCTTTGCGGCACTCCACTGGTCACAGGTCTCCAAGTTTAATGAACAAATGTCCACTGTCACGCCCTGTCTCCAATATTCAATAAAATTTTGGATCTAAATTGCAAGCTCTCCCTGGATTCCAGGCAGTCTAACCTTGTTCACCAGTCTACCATGTAGAACATTTTGGTTTTCTTACTGAATTCCATAAAGACAACATTCACTGTCCTGCCTTCATCAATCATCTTCTTCACTTCCTCAAAAAATTCCACCGAGTCAGTGAGACGTGATCTCCAATGCACAAAGCCCTCTTCATTCCTATCTTTTCAAATGCATGTACATCCTTTCCCACTAATAGGAACACGTTGCCTCTGGACTCTCTGAAACCAGGTTTTGATGGCCTTGCATTTTCCAAACATCCTTTTACCTGTGAATAGGGTATTCCAATCTGCCTTTCACAGGGCTCGCCTAACACTTTCAGAATTGACCTTGTTCAAAGTTAGAACTTTAATGTTTACATCAGATCTTTCCTATTCCACAACTAATTTAAAACTAATATTTATGGGTAACGGAAAGTTAAATAAAGATTTCCTGCCCCTCTGTAACAGGCTCGAGAGGCTGAATGGACTCATCGTGGCCCTCTGTAATAAACTGGAAAGGCTGAATGGCCTCCTCCTCTCCTTGTATAACAGACCCGAGACATTAAATGAGACAGCAACCCGTGGATTACGAGCAGTGGTTAAACTGTATCTGATGGAGGTCCATCCCTTCTCAGTTACAGAAACACAACCAACACAATGTACTCCAGGTGCCCTCTCAGTAACACCGCATACAGCTGCAGCGACACATCTCTTTGTTTTGAATGATTCTGCTGGCAAAATGTGCTGAACAATGTGTTGTGCAGCAGGTCAGGGAGCATCCAAGGAGCAGGAGAATCGACGTTTCGTGCTTTTCCAGCAGCACATTTTTCAGCTCTGATCTCCAGCATCTGCAGTCCTCACTTTCTCCTTGTTGGCAAAATGTGCCAATATTCTAGATTTCCACCTTTTCAAGTAGCAACAGGCTAACATGGGCTGAATGGCCTTCTCTTATCCCTCTGTAAGCGGCCCATAGGGACAAAATTGCTTCGGCCTTTTGCTGAGCAGCAGTTAAAGAAGCTGATAGTCTGCTGCTGACGCTCCCGGCTTCAAACCTGCCGAAGCAAATCTGATTCGATGTCACACCAAACTCCCATCCATCTGTCATTCATGTGCACGCCGATGTATATTGCTTTTGTGTCTGGCAATGACTTTATTTTAACATTCTCAAACACTTTACCTCATCTGTCCATGAAACTTCTTTCGTTCTCTCTCTGTCGATTTACAAAAAGCCTGCCAGTTGTTCGTATTTAAAATAATTTCCTCTATGTGTGTTCCTTCTCAAACAATGAGTTTCGCATTCAACCACGCCAATCTCGCACACACATGCCCTCTCCCTCAGTTTCTGATGAACACACACACGC
>NW_025196666.1:0-4035 GCF_004010195.1 Chiloscyllium plagiosum
TTTAAGTTTAATCAAGAGGCATATCTCCAAAAATATATAATCAAGAAAGAACCCACTGTACTCACTACTGCAGCCTTTCTGTTGGACACATTTAATACAACAATTAACTTATCTGATTCTGTGCTGTGTACTTCACACAAACAGGTTTCTCCAAGATTAGTTGTGAAATTCACTGTTTGTCAATTTTCCCAGATGTACTCTGATGTCCAGCGACACATGAATTCAAAAGCAGCAAAGGCAGTAACTGTGCTGGTCCTCTCTCTCTCTCTCTCTCTCTCTCTCTCTCTCTCTCTCCTGCACTGTCCACCAGTCAAAGTGGTGTCCTTCCTCATCTATACGTGAGGATACTAGTGAGAGAGGGTCATGTCTTTTTGTGGCAAGTTGGTGTTGATGTATCCTGGTGGCTAGTTTTCTGCCTGTTTGTCCAATGTAGTGTTTGTTACAGTTCTTGCATGGTGTTTTGTAAATGACATTAGTTTTGCTCATTGTCTGCATAGGGTCTTTCAAGTTCATTTGCTGCTGTTTTAGTGTTAATTTTAGTTTTAGACTAAAAAAGATAAAAACATTGTTATCCTACCTGCAGACAAAGGATGTTTGACAGTCATTTTAAATCAAAGAGACTATATTGAGAAAGCAAATGCACTACTTACAGATACCAACACTTACCAACAAATGGCGTCAGACCCGACCCCACAAATAGAGAACCGAATCACAGTCCTACTCAAAAAACTTCAGAAATCTGGAGAAATAAATAAGACCGACTTTCAAAAAATGAAACCAGACGGATCCAACACACCATGCTTCGACGGATTACCCAAAATTCACAAACCAGGAGCCCCCCTTAGACCTATAGTCTCGCCACCTGGAACACCAACTTACAGATTGGCCAAGGAACTGCACCAAAGACTAAAACACTTAGTAGAAGACTCACGCCACTCCATCCACTTCACCCAAGAATTCCTAAAGACCAAAGACACTAAAATAGAAGAGGATGAAATAATGGTGAACTTTGATGCAACAGCCCTGGTTACATCAATCATCATTAACCTGACCAAGGAAACACTGACTACACTATTAGACCCAAAGGCACATACACCAAACACCACCAACTTCATCAGCAAGGACAGTATCATCAAGCTAGTGGATCTATGCCTTACCACCCACTTCACTTTCAACAACAAAAGCTACAGACAAACCAGTGGAACACCCATGGGATCTCCGATATCAGGGTTCTTAGCAGAGGCAGTAATGCAGAGAGTCGAACACACAGCTCTGCCAACTATCCAACCCAAACTCTGGGTCCGCTATGTGGATGACACCGTTGTCATTACTAAATGAAACAAATTAGAGGAAACCTTCAAGACCATCAATAATAACTTTACTGGCAAAAAGTTCATGAAACAGGAGGAAAACAACAACAAACTGCCATTCCTAGATGTCATAGTAGAGCGAACAGCCAATGGGTAACTTCAAACTAGTGTCTACAGGAAAACAACGCATACAGACCAAATATTGAACGACAGAAGCAATCATTCTAACACCCACAAACGAAGCTGCATTAGAACAGTATTTCAATGAGCCAACACACTGCAGCACAGAGGAACTACACAGAGCAGAGAAAAATCACCTATACAGTGTATTCAAAAAGAATGTGTACCCAATGAACACAGTCCGCCGATTTCTCAGCAACAAACCAAAACAATCAGATAAAACATACCCAGAAAACTTAGCCACTCTCCCCTACATCAAAGACATGTCTGAAATGACTGCCAAACTACTCAGACCCCTTGACATCATGGTAGCCCACAAACCCACCAACACACTAAAACAGCAGCTAATGAACTTGAAACACCCTATACAGACAATGAGCAAACTAATGTTATTTACAAAATATCGTGCAAGAACTGTAACAAACATTACATTGGAAAAACAGGCAGAAAACTAGGCACCAGGATTCATGAACACCAACTATCCACAAAAAGACATGACCCTCTCTCACTAGTATCCTCACATACGGATGAGGAAGGACACCACTTTGACTGGGACAACACATCCATCCTAGAACAAGCCAAACAGAGACACGCAAAGAATTCCTGGAGTCATGACATTCCAACTGGAACTCTATCAACAAACACATCAGATTAGACCCCATCTACCACCCCCTGAGAAAAGGAACAGGAAGTGACTGACAGGAAATGACATCATCAAAGGAAATGACATCACCAACCCAAAGAAACCCAAACACATAAATAGTAAGCAGGAATTTTCAGCATTGCTTCGTCTGAGGCCCACTGAAGATATTACCTAGTAGGGTAACAAAACATCTGGAAAAGAACCTTTCAGCTCCGTGAGGAAACCTACATCCAAAACCCCAACCTGAGCTACAAATCTTCTCAAAACTCGCTAAGACAATTTCTGATCCAACTGCTAAATCACTCTCAATCTCATGCCTCTATATTTTGTGCAATCACCTATAGTGAGAATCCTTCTTAAATGCTTTACTGAAATCGATGTACACCACATGAACCATTTTATCCTCATCTACCTGTTTGGCCACTATCTCAAAGAACTCAATAAAGTTTGTGAGGCACAACGTACCCTTCACAAAGCTGTGCTGACTATCCTGAATTAACTTATTCCTTTCTAGATGATTAAAAATCCTATCTCTTAAAACCTTTTCCAACACTTTTCCCACAACCGAAGTAAGGTTCAGAGGTCTACAATTTCCAGGGTTATCTCTACACCCTTTTTGGAACAAGGGAACAATATTTGCTATCCTCGAGTTATCTGGCACTATTCCTGTAGACAATGATGACATAAAGATCAAAGCCAAAGGCTCTGCAATCTCCTCCCTGGCTTCCCAGATAAATCCAAGGATATATCTGATCTGGCCCAGGGGACTTATCTATTTTCACACTCTCCAAACACCTCCTCCTTATGAACATCAATCTCATCTAGGATCAGTGGTGCTGGAAGAGCACAGCAATTCAGGCAGCATCTGACGAGCAGCAAAATGGGCGGCACGGTGGCCCAGTGGTTAGCACTGCTGCCTCACAGCGCCAGAGACCCGGGTTCAATTCCCGCCTCAGGCGACTGACTGTGTGGAGTTTGCACATTCTCCCCGTGTCTGTGTGGGTTTCCTCCGGGTGCTCCGGTTTCCTCCCACGGTCCAAAGATGTGCAGGTTAGGTGAATTGGCCATGGGAAATTGCCCGTAGTGTTAGGTAAGGGGTAAATGTAGGGGTATGGGTAGGTTGCGCTTTGGCGGGTCGGTGTGGACTTGTTGGGCCGAAGGGCCTGTTTCCACACTGGAATGTAATCTAATCTAATCTAAAATCGACGTTTCGGGCAAAAGCCCTTCATCACTTGATCCAGAATCTGGTTTTCAGCATCTGCAGTCATTGTTTTTACCTCATCAATCTCATCTAGTCTAGTAGCCTGCATGTCAGTATTCTCCTTGACCACATTGTCATTTTTCAGTGTGAATGCTGATGAAAAATATTGATTTAGCACTTCCCCATCTCCTCTGACCCCATGCACAACTTACCACTACAATGCTTGATTGGCCTTAATCTTTCTCTAGTCATTCTTTTATTCCTGATATACCCTAGAAAGATTTAGGGTTTTCCTTGATCTAACCTGCTAATGACTTCTCATGTCCCCTCCTGGCTCTTCTTTGCTCTCTCTTTCGGTCTTTCCTGGCTAACTTATAACCAGATGCCTAACGGGAAGATAAATGTTTAAAAGATATAAAGCTTACCTCGTGTACAGGCAGAGCACACACTGAGCGGAAGTGGACAAGGGGCTGCTGGGTAAGTGTGGCTTTATATTCGGGCGGTTGCTTTACCCAAAACACTGCTCGGGTTGTGTATCCCACCCATCCTCCTCCTCTAACCAAAACAAATGTTCTGTGTGTCAGATTGGTAAGGTGACTCGTTTCTTTTTTTCTGAGTTTTTCAGTAGTTTCGTTGGGAATTTAGAATAGTGGGAATGGAGGTGAGGGCAGTTGAATGTTCCTCCTGCAGAATGTGGGAGG
>NW_025196666.1:4499-4894 GCF_004010195.1 Chiloscyllium plagiosum
GGGGATTTAAGGCAGAAATTCAGGGATCTAGGGTGAAAGCAGAGTTGTTATCTCTGGTTTGTTCCCCGTGCCACACACTAGCGAGGCGAGGAATAAGGAGAGAGAGGAGTTGAACACGTGCCTACAGGGATGGTGCACGAGGGAGGGATTTGGTTTCCTGGATAATTGGGCCTCTTTCTGGGGTAGATGGGACCTCTACATACAGGATGGTCTTCATCCGAACCAGAGGGAATTCAATATCCTGGGGGAATTTCCTAACACTCTTTGGGTGGGTTTAAACTAATTCAACAGAGAGGATGGGAACTAAAATTGTAGTTCGAGTATACGGGAGGATGAGATAAGTGAAGTCAGAACTCAGATTGCATGATGGCAAAAAGACATTGGCAAGCAAGAAG
>NW_025196667.1:0-1247 GCF_004010195.1 Chiloscyllium plagiosum
AAAATAAAACAAGACCTTCAAAGATGGGAGGCATTTCCAATATCCTGGCAAGGTCGGATAGCTGTTATTAAAATGAATGTCCTTCCGTATTTGCTGTACCAATGTGAATGCTTCCTTTGATGTTTCCCAGACAGATATTTAGGAGACTTAATGGCTGGTTTAGCTCTTTTATTTGGCACCATAAGCTAACCAAATTGCAACTACCCCACAGATTGTGGAGAGTAGATCTCCCAGATCAATAGCGATCAATTAAGCTCTTTGTTATCCTACGTGAGTGTCTGGGCCACTGAGGACTCAGAGTCAATACGGTTACAAATTGAACCCTCTCAGACAAAGTGAACCCTTATAAGTCTGTTGTTCTTAGACAAAATGACAACATTTGTGGAGTATTCTCATAACCCAATAATTATCAATAAAGTTAAAGCTTGAATGACAATGAGTCAGATCGAGGGAAATACAGCCAAAACCTTGTTTCTTACCCCTATAATTGGTATACCAAGTTGTCAACCGGGGAAAATGGATTCCATGTTTAAACTGTGGGAAGCCAGGGGTATACCTTGCTTCAGTGATTTAGAATTAATAGAATCCCTACAGTGTGGAAACAGGTTCTTGGGCCCAACAAGTCGACTTCGACCAACCCAGAGCCATTCCCTTACCATCCTATATTTACCAACCTACACATCCCTGAACACTATGGGTAATTTATCCATAGCCAAGTCATCTAACCTGCACATCTTTAGATCCTAGTGCTGTGAGGCTGCAGTGCTATCTACTGAGCCACGACGTTTTATTTGAGGGAGAAAGAATGACATCATTTGATCAAATAATTCGTAAGTATGGACTACCTAGTAGAGACCTCTTCTGTTTGTTTGTTTTTCAAATCAGAGATTTGGTTTTAAAAAATGCACTTTTAACAGACTCTTACAGATCCGATAGAGAGAAGCGGGTGCTTAATGCTAAGAATACACTCTCTGTCAGTACTCTTTAACATTAGTTGGAGAGTGTCCCCTCAGACGAGACTGTGCAGCTTTGTGATGTCTGCAAGAGAGAGTTGGGGTTCAGAACACCTCGGAGACATGGGAGGACATTTGTGAAAATGCTCGAACGATTTTGATCTGTAATAGGACCCATTCCATGCAGATGAAAATTCTTCATAGGGTCTATCTGACCCCAGATTGTCTCTCAAAATGCAAAGTGGGATTATCTTCAGCATGTCGTAAATGCAGAATGACTACAGGCACTCTTAC
>NW_025196667.1:2507-4894 GCF_004010195.1 Chiloscyllium plagiosum
ATGGAGCTGAGAAAACCATCAGATCAGCCGGACCTTATTAAATGCTAGAGCAAGTTTGAAGGGCTGAATGGCCTCAGCGTGGTTTGAATTGTGTGTGATTTGAAAAATGTACATCTCTACTCCTTCCTCTTATGTATTACACACTGGGGCACTGCCATTTTCCTGAAACAGGGAATTATTTGGAACATTATTTGGAATTTTCCATAGTCGGCATTCTCCAGAATATTCTGTAACTGTCGTGACGGGGGGGGTGGGTATTGAAAACGAGAGAGAGAGAGAGAGGGAGAGAAGGCGCTGCAGTGAGCGTGTTGGAGCATGAGCCTTGATGGGGGTCAGTGCTATAACAGATATACAGTGACTGTGAGGGAACAGAGCGAATACGGTGACACTTACCCTGTTAGATTGGGAAAGGTCATTGATGGTTGTCCTGTATTGCTGGATATTTCTTCAGACCGCAGACACTGCACTGAGCTGGGTGGTGAGCACAGACCATGCTCGGTGGGTCGGGTGGTATGGCCCCTTCTGGGAATGGAATGGTCCCCCTCTGTACTAGCTCATTCACTATGCCCGCCATGCTCTGTCAACAAACCATGGTGTAATTTCCCCTTATATGCCATGCTCGGGGTAATCTGTGCAGGGCAGCACCAACCTGAGAAAGCTCAACCGTGTGCCCCTTGGCCTTTTAAAAATGGCACCAGTGCCAGGGATCACGGAATATCCAGGGGTACCCGGGCGACTGTGTGTACCTCCAGTCATGATGGGTGGGAGAATCGGGCTGGTATTGAATAAGAAGGACACCATGGGGTGGGGTAGGTAGCTAATGAGATGAGTTCTATAAGATAGCACCAGGAATCTAGCTCAACTTCGTACAGAAAATCCCCCTGTCACAGTCAATGAAAATGAATTTGAGACAAATTACTGTTTTATACAGCTCAATGTGTCGAAGACTCTTTAGTCCTCCCTCCCAGTTGCAAAGTTGCAGGACAAATGCTCATTCAAAACTCTCAATCGCTTGAACTCACATTAGTATACCATTCACTCATAATTCTTCATAATACTGACCCGTATTGCATGATACTATCGAAATGTCTTCATTTCAGCATTCTGGAACCAGTGAACATATCTTTCCATTACATTTTTTTCTCGGTCTCCCCCTCCCTGTCTCTATCACAAAACGCACGTATTTGCAGTCATACGGTTCTACAGACGGAAAAAGGCCCTTCGGCGCAGATGTTCCATGCTGAACAAAATGTACATCCACACTCATCCAATTTCCCTGCCCTTGCTCAGTATCCTCTAATCCTTTCCTATCTGTGTATTTGTCCAAGTGCCTTTTCAATGTTGTTATTGTACCCAACTCAACCACGTCTACTGACAGCTCAGTCCATATGTGTACCATTATCTGTGTAAAAGAGTTGCCCCTACGAGTTAATTTTTATTTTATTCTTCGCGAAGCATGAACGGATGTCCTCGAGTACTCGATTCCCCAACCTTGCGAAAAAACTTGAAGTATTCACCCCTATGCACGTCTCTCACAATTTGATAAGATCTACACTTCTATAAGAACCCCTTCAGTTTCCTAGGACGTCCTTTTGTTCCACTGCACTACTTAAGGCCCTCCCATTCATCACTAAACTCCTACCTGGATTTGACTTTCCAAAATGCAAGACGTCACACTTATCTATATTAAACTCCACATGCTATTTCTCAGCCCACTTCCCCTGCCGATCAAAGTACTGCTGCAATTTCTGATAATGTTTCTCACTGGATGCCTCCTATTTTAGTGTCACCTGCAAACTTATTAACCTTGCATTGTGCACTCTGGTCCAAATCATTGATATAGATAACAAACAGCAATGGGGCCAGTACCGTTCCCTGAGGCACTCCACTAGACACAGGCCTCCAGTCCGACAAGCATCCGTCCACCATAGCCATTTGCTTCCTAACGCCAAGCCACCAATTTACCAGATTATCTTGGAGTCCATGCGATCTAACCTGCTCGAGCAGCCTACCATGTGGAACCTTATCAAAGGCGACACTAAAATAGGAGGCATCCAGTGAGAAACATTATAAGAAATTGCAGCAGTACCTTGATCGGCAGGGGAAGTGGGCTGAGAAATCCATATAGAATATGTCCACCACCCTGCCCTCGTCAACCTTTCTGGTCACTTCCTCAAAAAATTCGAACAAAATTTGTGAAGCATGATCTGCCATGCATATAGCTATGCTGACTGTTCAAGTCAAACTCTGTCATTCCAAATGTATGCATATCTTATCTCTCAGAACATTCTCAAGTGGTTTACCGAAAACAGATGTGAAGCTTAGTGGTCTGTATTTCCCAGGTTTTCTCTTTCCACCCCTTCTTGAATAAGGGCACATTATTTGCT
>NW_025196668.1:0-1549 GCF_004010195.1 Chiloscyllium plagiosum
GTGTAAGGGAATCCCCGAGTGTAAGAGAGAATCGTAGAATGTCCCAAGTGTGTGAGTGAGTGAGTGAGTCCCAGGCTGTGTGTGTGTGTGTGTGAGAGTGAGTCCGTCCCAGGAGTCCTATGGTGTGTAAGGGAATCCCCGAGTGTAAGAGAGAATCACAGAATGTCCCAAGTGTGTGAGAGTGAGTCCGTCCCAGGCTGTGTGTGTGTGTGAGAGTGAGTGTGTGCCAGGCTGTGTGTGTGTGTGAGTGAGTCCGTCCCAGGCTGTGTGTATGTGAGTGACTGAGTCCCAGGCTGTGTGTGTGTGTGTGTGAGTGAGAGTTCCAGGCTGTGTGTGTATGAGAGTGAGTGAGTGAGTCCCAGGCTCTGTGTGTGTGTGTGTGTGAGTCAGTGAGTGAGTCCCAGGCTGTGTGTGTGTGTTTGTGTATGTGTGTAGTCCCAGGCTGTGTGTGTGTGAGAGAGAGCCAGTGAGTCCCGGGCTGTGCGTGTGTGTTTTAGTGAGTGAGTCCCAGGCTTTGTATGTGTGTGTGTGTGTGTGTGTGTGAGAGAGAGAGAGAGAGAGAGAGAGAGAGAGAGAGAGTGACAGTCCCAGGCTGTGTGTGTGAGAGTGAGTGAGTCAGTCCCAGGCTGTGTGTGTATATCTCCGACACCCTGATTCCCTCACATTCACTCCATCACCGTCACACTTACACCCTCACACTCACTCCACCACAGTCACCTTGACCCCCTCACACTCCCTCCATCACCCTCACCCTGGCCATCTCATACTCACTCTATCACCGTTACCCTGACACTCTCACACTTACTCCATCCCCCTCACTCAGACCCCATCACACTCACTCCATCACAGTCACCCTGAGCCCCTCACACTCACTCCATCAGTGTCACCTTGGCCGCCTCACACTCACTCTATCATCGTCAGCCTGACCCCCTCACACTCACTCCATCACCCTCATGCTGACACCCTCATACTCACTCCATCACAGTCACAATGAGCCACTCACACCAACTCCATCGCCGTCACCCTGTCCCCCCACACTCACTCCATCACCGTCACCCTGACAGTCTCACACTCACTCTATCACTGTCACCTTGATACCATCACACTCATTCCATCACCATCATCCTGACCCCCTCATACTCACTCTATCACCGTCGCCCTGACCCTCTCTCACTCACTTCATCACCGTCACCCTGACCCTCTCACACTCACTCCTTCAACATCACCCTGACCCCCTCACACTCATACCATCACTGTCACCTTGATCCCCTCACACTCACTGTATCTCCGTCACCCTGACCGCCTCACACTCACCCAGTCACTGTCACCCTGACCCCCTCACACTCACTCCATCACTGTCCCACTGCCCCCTCACATTCACTCTGTCACCGTCACCATGACCCTCTGTCACTCAATCCATCACCGTCACCCACACCCCCTCACACTCACTCCATCACCGTCACATTGACGCCCTGACACTCACTCCATCACAGTCACCATTACTCCCTCACACTCACTCCATCATCATCACCCTGACCCCCTCACACTC
>NW_025196668.1:2065-4894 GCF_004010195.1 Chiloscyllium plagiosum
GACACTGACCCAGACACTTACCCCAGACACTGATCTGGACACTGACCCAGACACTGACCCAGACACTGACCCCCTCACACTCACTCGATCACAGTCACCCTGGCCCCCACCCACTCACTCCATCACAGTCACCCTGACCCCCTCACACTGACTCCATCACCGTCACACTGACCCGCTCACACTCACTCCATCACACTCTCCCTGACCCCTCACACTCACTTCATCACCGTCACCCTGACCCCTCACACTCACTCCGTCATCATCACACTGACCCACTCACACTCATTACATCGCTGTCACCCTGAACCACTCACACTCATTCTATTGCTGTTACCCTGAACCACTCTCACTCATTCCATTGCTGTTACCCTGACCCCTTCACACTGACTAAATCGCTGTCATCCTGCACCTCTCACACTCACCCCATCTCCGATACCCTGACACCCTCACACTCACTTCGTCACTGCCAACGTGATCGCCTCACAATCACTCTATCACTGTCACTTTGATTCCCTCACACTCACTCCATCATTGTCTCCCTGACCCCCTCACACTCACTCCATCACCCTCACCCTGACCACTTCACGCTCACTCCATCACGTCACCATGGTCCCCTCACACTCACTCCATCACCGCCACACTGACCCCCTCACACTAACTCCATCACCGTCACACTGACGCACTCACACTCTCTCCATCACGCTCACTCTGACGCACTCACACTCACTCCATCACACTCTCTCTGAACCCTCACACTCACTCCATCACCCTCACCCTGACCACTTCACACTCACTCCATCACCGTCACCATGGTCACCTCACACTCACTCCATCACTGCCACACTGACCCCCTCACACTAACTGTATCACCGTCACACTGACGCACTCACACTCTCTCCATCACGCTCACCCTGACGCACTCACACTCACTCCATCACACTCTCTCTGAACCCTCACACTCACTCCATCACCGTCACCGTGACCCCTTCACACTTGCTCCATCACCATCACCCTGACCCCCTCACACTCACTCCATCACGCTCACCCTGACGCACTCATACTCACTCCATCACCTGACCCGCTCACACTCACTTCATCACCGTTGCCCTGACACCCTCACACTTGCTCATTCACCGTCACCCTGAACCCCTCACACTCACGCCATCACCGTCACACTTACCCCCTCCCACTCACCGAGTCACAGTCTCTATGACCCCCTCACACACACTCCATCACCGTCGCACTGACCCCCTCACACTCACTCTGTCATCGTCACCCTGAACCCCTCACACTCACCCAGTCACAGTCTCTATGACCCCCTCACACTAACTCCATCACCGTCACATTGACCCCCTCACACTCATTCCATCGCTGTCACCCAGACCCCTACACAGTGACTAAATCGTTGTCACCCTGATCCTCTCACACTCACCCCATCTCTGACACCTTGACACCCTGACTATCACTCCATCCCTGCGAACTTGATCCTCTGACAATCACTCCATCACAGTCATCCTGACCCTCTCACACTCACTCCATCACAGTCACCCTGGCCCCCTCCCACTCACTCCATCACAGTCGCCCTGACCCCCTCACATTAACTCCATCACCTTTACCTTGACCCCCTCACACTCGCTCCATCACCATCACCCTGACCCACTCACACTCACTCCATCACGCTCACCCTGATGCACTCACACTCACTCCATCACCTGACCCACTCACAATCACTCCATCACAGTTGCCCTGACCCCCTCACACCTGGTCCATCACCGTCACACTTACCCCTCTCACTCACTCCATCACCGTCACCCTGACCCCCTCTCACTCACTCCATCACTGTCACCCTGACCCTCTCACACTCACTCCATCACAGTCACCCTGACCCCCTCACACTCACTCCATCACAGTCACCCTGACCCACTCACACTCACTCCATCACAGTCACCCTGGCCCCCTCACACTCACTCCGACACTGTCACCCTGACTCTCCTACACTCATTCCATCACCGTCACCCTGACCCACTCATACTCACTCCATCACCGTCACACTGACCCGCTCACACTCACCCAGTGAGAGTCACTATGTCCCCATCACGCTCACTCCATCACCGTCTCGCTGACCCACTCACCCTCGCTCCATCACCATCACACTGACCCCCTCACACTCACTCCATCATCGTCTCACTGACCCCCTCACACTCACTCCATCACCGTCACACTGACCCCCTCACACTCACCCAGTGAGAGTCACTAGGTCCCCATCACGATCACTCCATCACCATCTCCCTGACCTCTTCACACTCACTTCATCACCGCCACGCTGACTCACTCACACTCACTCCATCACCCTCACCCTAACACTCGCACACCCACTGCATCTCCGTCACAATAACCCCCTCACTCCCACTCAATCACCGTCTCCCTGACCCCCTCACACTCACTCCATCACCGTCACCCTGACCCCCTCACACTCACTCCATCATCGTCTCACTGACACCCTCACACTCACCCAGTGAGAGTCACTATGTCCCCATCACGCTCTCTCCATCACCATCTCCCTGGCCTCTTCACACTCACTTCATCACCGCCACGCTGACCCCCTCACACTCACTCCATCACCCTCACCCTGACACTCGCGCACCCACTGCATCTCCGTCACAATGACCCCCACACACTCAAACCAACACCGCCATGCTGATCCAGTCACACTCACTTCATCACAGTCACCCTCAGTCACCCTTACCTCCTCACACTCGCTCCATCACGCTCACCCTGACGCACTCTCACTCTCTCCATCGCTGTCAACCTGACCCCCTCACACTCACT
>NW_025196669.1:0-4895 GCF_004010195.1 Chiloscyllium plagiosum
CTAACAGTGTTACAGATCAATGTGAGGTGTACACAGCCCTACATGCTGGGAGGGTAACTGCACCAGCGTTACCATTCAATGCACTGGGGTCGTGTACATAGTCCTACATACTGGGAGGGTAACTGCACCTGGGTTACAGGTCAATGCACTGGGGTGGGGCACACAGACCTACATGCTTGGAGGATAACTGACCCTGGGTTACAAATCAATGCACTGGGATGGGGACAAAATAGTACATGTTGGGAGGGTAACTGCTCCTGGGTTACAGATTAATTCACGGGTGATCACTGCACAGTTCGCTGTGCTGATCAGACTATCAGTTTGAGGTTTATAGATAATGCAATGATGTGGTCTGTGCAGCTTCCCATGCTGGATGGAGTGAATTGTTGAACTTCTCCAAAACAGGAATCTCTCTAAGAGTGTCATAGCTTTGTGCTGTTTTTAATACCCTTACAACCTTTCAAAATTACTTTGTTCGATACTATCCAGGCAGGATTCTGATCCAACGCTGCAAATCAACAATTCAGTAGCTGCGCTATTTCAGGTTTTGTATTATACAGTACATACAATATACCATATACATTGTTGTATAGAGCTGTTTGTCTATGCATAAATATTGTTTTGCATTGGAGCGGATCTGTTTACATGTAAATAGTACTGTGCATCGAACTATCGCAGTTTAATTAGAGTTTTTTTGTATGGGAACTGTTTGTTTATAAATACAAATATTGTTGTGGATGGGAAGTGTTCATATTTATATTTTAATCCTGTTTTTGTTTTGGAGATGTTCATGCTTTTTCATAAATATTGTTATGCATTGGAATTGATATGAATTATATCACAGACCACAACTCGCTGCATCAAAACACTTGCCCCCTTGATACCTTTTGCTCAATTCGATGAGTCCGGATAACATCAGCGACAGCACATTTGCCTTGTGTGTCAGAGAGAGTAGTTACATTTTACTTGAACCCTTCCTCAATGTCGTTAAGAAGTGTTTAATCAAAGAAACGACATGTTTTTACAGTTCAACCAAATAAAATAAAATTTTGTACAAAGTTAGAAAGATAGAATAATCTGGAGTGTATATGTCCATCCCTGTTTCCCTTCAGTGTTGTTTGGATTTGTTTGGACTGGAAACAGGGACAGCAGTTTAGATTACATTACATTCCAGTGTGGAAACAGGCCCTTCGGCCCAACAAGTCTGCACCGACCCGCCGAAGCGCAACCCACCCCTTGCCTAACACAATGGGACAATTTAGCATGGCCAATTCACCTGACCCTGCACATCATTGGACTGTGGGAGGAAACCGGAGCACCCGGAGGAAACCCATGCAGACACGGGGAGAACGTGCAAACTCCACACAGTCAGTCACCTGAGGCGGGAATTGAACCCGGGTCTCTGGCGCTGTGAGGCAGCAGTGGTAACCACTGCGCCACCATGCCGCCCACAAAATTAGAAAGAATTGAATGAACAGCAGAAAGGAATCTTTTAAAAATTTCACTGGGATTTCATTGAAGATTCTGAAGTTTGCTCTAAACCGACCACATGGCAAACTGTGGTAAATGCCCCATGGATCAGTCAGGCAGACGCACAGCAATGTGCTCTGACCCCACTAGAGGGCAGACTATTGTAAACCCCACATGGAGCAGTCAGACAAACTCACAGCAATGTGCTCTGACCCCACTAGAGGGCAGACTATTGTAAACTCCACATGGGGCAGTCAGACAGACTCAGCAATGTGCTCTGACCCCACTAGAGGGCAGACGATTGTAAACAAGACATGGAGCAGTCAGACAGACTCGCAACAATGTGCTCTGACCCCACTAGAGGGCAGACTATTGTAAATTCCCCATGGAGCAGTCAGGCAGATTCTCGACAGAGATCAGATTAAAATTACATTAAATGATGCACTAAAGACAAGAAGCAGTATAAAGTTCTCAACATTTTACATCTTGGTAAAGCACGCTGTAATGAGAAGGAGAAAAGAGGCATTATGTAGCAATCCAAACCAAACAGCTTTTGGAGAGAATTACAGATTTAAAAGAGGATATCTTCAACTGGACGTTAATGTAATGCAGCATTTTTTGTCAGGAGCATCCAAATGCGACAGGACCCATGGTTAAACCGAGAAAAGGAAAAGGACAGTGTTCATCCGTTGAAGATGTATTCTCATTCGGATCAAACTCAAACTCAGCAAGTTCGCAGAGCTCACTGGTTCATTGTATTTGCATCAGTCTGTGCAAACATCTTGTGTAAATATGTGGAATAAACTTGTGTTAATTTGGGCAAAACTGTTGTATCAATTTGCACAAAACTCTTGTCTTAATTTGTGCAATAAGCCTGTGCTCAGCCAGGCAAAACTGTTTGGATAAATTTGTCCAAAGAATGTGTGTTAACGTGTACAAACGTCTTGTGTCAGTTTGTTGGGGAAACGTGTGTGGTTTTGTGTTGTGTGTGTCTGGGGTTGTTTAGGGTTTGAACATGCAGCTTTGTGTCTGTGTCTGTGTGTGTATTCCCAGGCTGGGCTGAGTGTGTGGATTGGGAGGAAAGAGACATAGGAACAGACTGGGTCAGCCCTGGACTAACCCATTGACCTGCTGTTTCCTCCCAGACCCCCCTGTAATCTCAAAAAGATGGTAGTGGGTGTGGGTGTGGTCCATACTTGGGGGAGGTGTGTTCCAGGTAATGGAGCTGGGAGCTGAGGGTATTCTGGCTCTCTGTCTCTGATGATTCCTCGTGGCAGGGAGCTGACTGGATCAGCTGGGAGTTGGGAGGAGATGGGGTTTGAGTAACAGACCTGGGGCTATTTAAACCAGGTTCAGGAAGCCCTCATTCCTTTTGCCATGTGGCGTGCCCAAGGGTGAGTATTGGGGAGCTTGTGTCTCTATGTCTCTCCGTGTGAGTGTGAGTGAGCGTGAGAGAATGTGAGAGTTATGTTTGAATCTCAATCCCAGGGTTGACCCTTTAAGCCGTTTGAAAGCAGCCTCTGTCCCTGATGGAACACAGAGAGAGACTTCGGAGAGATGGAGCCGAGAGCAACTGGGGAGATGGTGAGAATGGGGTTCCTTACCCACTCCATGTCTCCCCGGCATCTCCATCATCGAAATATAAAGATCACCATCGAGCTTTTAACCAGATGCTTTTTTGAAACACACACAGCACGATCCCTCTGCGGTGACGTCTGTGTACTTCAATGTCGCTCTGATGGTCAGCAATTCATTCATCCTGCAATAATTAAACTGAACCAGGGTCACATGGGAGATTGGGGAAGGCAGAGAGCTGTGGGATCTTGCTGTGCTTTTGGTGACACTTGTATTTTATTTCAAATTGATTTGTTTTTATTTTGCCCACCCCCCTGGAGGCGAGGAGGAGATTGAATACAGGAGCTGAAACTCGGGATGATGCAGAGGAAGAGGGAATTAAATCACTTCTGCCACGAGCCCAGAAACATTAATAAACACGCACGCACAGCAAAATCCCACAAGCTGCAATCTAACCCCACACACATCGTGGGTGATGCTGGTTAAGGGTTGACATATTTTTGTCAAATCCCAATGCCCCAGTTACCTTAGCCCCAGGCTTCAAACCTGTTCAAAAACGACAAGGCCGCAATCCGACAGGACCCGGTTAACCAGAGGTCCCAGTAAAAGCCAGCCCCCTCCCCAGAGAGAGGAGATTAGACCTCGGGGTAATACACAGACAAAACTCACCTGGGCCCAACAGGCTGCAGCCTGTCAAACAGGCCTCAGGACTGCGTTCCCCTCTGGAGGAAGCTCGTGTTTGAAGGTTTCCTGCTCCCAAACACACACTTTTCAAATCTTCAAGTGGCCAGGAAGATCCCTTTGGGAGGAAAGAGGCAGCATTAGTGGGAAGGCTGAGCAGGGAAATCTTTCACAGAGAGATAGCATAGCAAGATCCCAGTGTTTCCCCTATCAGTGAGACAGACAATTTCTCAGCAACATCCAAACACAAACACGTCGGGTGATAAGTTAAGTTTTCATGTTGAAAAGTTTTTGAAATGACGGGTTAGCTGATTAAACCACTCACTGCCTGCAACGATGGTATTAGGGCAATTGACGGACAGCAAGATCCCACAAATGACAGTGCTGCAGACACTCAATCATCTGATCATTTTTATTTCCAGTTTAATTATTTTCTGTCACCCCAGAATCAAATATTGCAGCTATTTGACAATCTCACACTGCCCCCTCTCTCTCTCTCTCCTGTTTGTCTTGGTCTCACCATTTTCCATTTCTTTCTCTCCCTCTCTTTCTCTCCGTGTCGAATTCGATCATCCTAACCCCTCTATGACCCACTTTCTTCTGATAGTGTGACAATTCTTTCCGGAGGGTCAGATATTTTGCGTTACAATTCCCTCCTGAGGGAGTCCCGTCTCCCAGATCCTGGGGGTTTCACCTGTTTGTGACATCAATTCCCCGGTTACTTTAACCCCAGGCTTCAAACCCGTTTTAAAACCGACAAGGCAGTGATCTGACAGGACACAGTTAACCAGAAGCCCCGACAAACCAGGCGTCCCACACCTACCCCATACCTCCAAACCCAGAGGAGATGAAATCTCGGGGGAATAAACAGATCCACACTCACCTGGGCCCCACGGTCTGCAGCCTGGCCAACAGACCTCAGGTCTGTGCTCCCCCTCTGGAGGTTATTGTTGTCCAAGGCTTTGCTGAACCCCAGGCATTTTGGATCTTCACGTTCCTGCTTTCCCAACAAACGTTCCTCGGGATAAAAGAGAGAAGAGATGAGTTGGTGGGGGGCCATTGGAACGAGAGCAGTGTGATGCAAAATTATACAGCAAGATCCCAGATTAAACACAATCCCACCACTCCCTTCCCCCATCCCCAATGCATTTCATAACATCACAACAACA
>NW_025196670.1:0-4896 GCF_004010195.1 Chiloscyllium plagiosum
ATCCCCAGTGGAGGGCTCTCTACGCGGGAGTCCTCCCCCTTTCTCTCGGGGATCTGGGGTGGATGGTGGTGCACGCAGCAGTCGCGGTGGTTCACGGACTCCCAGCCCAACTGCTTGTTCTGTGGCGCTGTGGAGTCCGTGGACCACGTGTATATTGGGTGTGGGTGTTTGCACTCCCTTTTTGATTTTTTCAAAAACCTCCTCCTCTGCTTTTGGCTGCACTTCAGGCCCACGCTCCTGATCATCGGGCACCCGGTACGGAGGAGGGAGGGCAGGTCCGAAGACCTCCTCGTGGGTCTGCTCCTGGGCCTGGCCAAACTGGCCATCAACAGGTCAAGGCAGCGGGCCGTGGAGCGGGTCGTTAGGGCCGACTGCCTGCCCCTCTTCTGCGGTTACATTAGGGCCTGGGTCTCCTTGGAGAAGGAGCACGCGGTGTCGACCAACACCCTGGAGTTGTTCAGGGAGAGGTGGGCGCCGCAGGGAGTGGAGTGCATTATTTCACCCTCCAACTCTATTTTGATTTAGTCCCTAACCTCCCCTTCACTGTTTTGATCACACAGCACTGCCCTCTGATATGAAGGGCAGAGCTTGTCACTGGCCACTCGGGTGTTTTCCTATCTTCCTGATGGTGGAAATTTGAATAAAGATTTGTGCACCTTGTGTCTTTCACTGTGTCTCACACCTGCACACACACACACACCATGGGTGCTGGGGGAAAAAAAACAACTGCTATAGATCCAGAGAGCCAACTACCCATCTAACTACTGCCATATACCAAGAGAGCTAACTACCCATTTAACAACTGCCATAGATCCAGGGAGCTGACTGCCCAACTAACAACTGCCATAGATCCAGAGAGCGAACTACCCATCTAACAACAGTCACAGACCCAGGGAGCTAACCACCCATCTAACAATGGCCATAGACCCAGAGAGCTAACTGCAGATTTAACAACTGTCATAGACCCAGAGAGCTAACTACCCGTTTAACAACTGCCATAGATCCAGAGAACTAACTACCAATCTAACAACTACCATTGTCCCAGAGAGCTAACTAACTATCTAACAACTGCCATAGACCCAGAGAGCTAACTACCCATCTAAAAACCGCCATAGATCCAGAGAGCTAACTACCAATCTAACAACTACCATTGTCCATGAGAGCTAACTAACCATCTAACAACTGCCATAGATCCAGCGAGCTAACTACCCATCTAACTACTGCCATAGATCCAGAGAGCTAACTACCATTTTAACTACTGCCATAGGTCCAGGGAGCTAACTGCCCATCTAACAACTGTCATAGACCCAGAGAGCTAACTGCCCATCTAACAATGGCTAAAGATCCAGAGAGCTAACTAACTATCTAACAACTGTCATAGACCCAGAAAGCTAACTGCCCATCTTACAAATGTCATAGACCCAGAGAGCTAACTACCCATTTAACTACTGCCGTAGAACCAGGGAGCTAACTACCCATCTAACAACTGTCATAAATCCAGAGAGCCAACTACCCATTTAACTAGTGCCATAGTTCCAAAGAGCTAACTGCCCATCTAACAACTGCTATAGATCCAGAGAGCCAACTAACCATCTAACAACTGCCATACATCCAGAGAGCTAACTACCCATTTACCTACGGCCATAGATGCAGACAACTAACTACCCATCTAGCAATTGCCATAGATCCAGAGAACTAAGTACCATTTTAACTACTGCTATGGATCCAGAGATCTAACTGCCCATCTAACAACTGCCATAGATCAGAGAGCTTACTACCCATCTAACTACTGCCATTGATCCAGAGAGCAGACTAGCATTTTAATAACTGCCACAGATCCAGAGAGCCTGCTACTCATGTAACAACTGACATAGATCCAGAGAGCTAACTACCCATCTTACAATGGCCAAAGGTCCAGAGAGCTAACTGCCCATCTAACAACAGCCATAGATCCAGAGACCTAACCATCCTTTTAACTACTGCCATAGATCCCGAGAGCTATCTACCCATCTAACTACTGCCATAGATCCAGAGAGCTATCTACCCATCTAACTACTGCCATAGATCCAGAGAGCTAACTACCCATCTAACTACTGTCATAGACCCAGAGAGCTAACTACCCATCTAACAACGGCCACAGATCCATGGAGCTAACTACCCATCTAACAACTGCCATAGACCCAGAGAGCTAACTACCCATCTAACAGCGGCCACAGATCCATGGAGCTAACTACCCATCTAACAACGGCCACAGATCCATGGAGCTAACTGCCCATCTAACAACGGCCATAGATCTAGAGAGCTAACTACCCATCTAACGACTGACATAGATGCAGAGAGCTGACTACCGTTTTTACTACTGCCACAGGTCAAGAGAGCTAACTACCCATTTAACAACAGCCAAAGATCCAGAGAGTTAACTGCCCATCAAACAACTGACATATATGCAGAGAGCTAGCTACCCATTATACAACGGCCAAAGGTCCAGAGAGCTAACTACCGATCTAACAACGATCATAGATCCAGAGAGCTAACTACCCATCTAACAACAGCCATAGAACCAGAGAGCTAACTGCCCATCTAACAACTGCCATAGATCCAGGGAGCTAACTAACCATCTAACAACTGTCATAGATCCAGGGAGCTAACCACCCCTTTAACTACTGCCATAGATCCCGAGAGCTAACCAGCCACCTAACTGCTGCCATAGATCCCGAGAGTTAACCAGCCACCTAACTACTGTCATAGATCCCGAGAGTTAACCAGCCACCTAACTACTGTCATAGATCCAGAGAGCTAACTACCCTTCTAGCAACTGCCATATATCCAGGGAGCTAACTACCCATCTAACTACTGCCATAGATCCAGAGAGCTAACTACCCATCTAACAACTGTCATAGATCCAGGGAGCTAACTTCCCACCTAACAATGGCCAAAGATCCAGAGAGCTAACTGCCCATCTAACAAGTGTCATAGATCCAGAGAGCTAATTACCCGTTTAAAAACGGCCATAGATCTGGGGTGTTAATTACCCTACTAACAATGGCCAGAGATCCAGGGAGCTAACTACCCATCTAACAACTGTCATAAATCCAAAGAGCTAACTACCCATTAAACTATTGCCATAGATCCAGAGAGCTAACTACCCATTTAACAACTGCAATACATCCAGAGAGCTAACTACCCACTTAACTACTGCCATAGATCAGAGAGCTAACTACCCATCTCACAACTCTCATAGATCCAGAGAGCTAACTGCCCATCTAACAACAGCCATAGATCCAGAGAGCTAACTACCCATCTAACAACGATCATAGATCCAGAGAGATAACTACCCATCTAACAACAGCCATAGAACCAGAGAGCTAACTGCCCATCTAACAACTGCCATAGATCCAGGGAGCTAACTACCCATCTAACTACTGCCATAGATCCAGGGAGCTAACTACCCATCTAACAACTGTCATAGATCCAGGGAGCTAACCACCCCTTTAACTGCTGCCATAGATCCCGAGAGCTAACCAGCCATCTAACTACTGCCATAGATCCCGAGAGTTAACCAGCCACCTAACTACTGTCATAGATCCAGGGAGCTAACTACCCATCTAGCAACTGCCATATATCCAGGAAGCTAACTACCCATCTAACTACTGTCATAGATCCAGGGAGCTAACTACCCATCTAACAACTGTCACAGATCCAGGGAGCTAACCACCCTTTTAACTACTGCCATAGATCCAGAAAGCTAACTACCCATCTAACTACTGCCATAGATCCAGAGAGCTAACCACCCTTTTAACTACTGCCATAGATCCCGAAGAGCTATCTACCCATCTAACTACTGCCATAGATCCAGAGAGCTAACTACCATTTTAACTACTGCCATGGATCCAGAGAGCTAATTGCCCATCTAACAACGGCCAAAGGTCTAGGGAGCTAACTACCCTTTTAACTACTGCCATAGATCCAGAGAGCTAACTACCCATCTAACAACTGTCATAGATCCAGGGAGCTAACTACCCGTTTAAAAACGGCCATAGATCCGGGGTGTTAATTACCCTACTAACAATGGCCAGAGATCCAGGGAGCTAACTACCCATCTAACAACTGTCATAAATCCAAAGAGCTAACTACCCTTTTAACTACTGCCATAGATCCAGAGAGCTAACTACCCATCTAACAACTGTCATAGATCCAGAGAGCTAATTACCCATTTAAAAACGGCCATAGATCCGGGGTGTTAATTACCCTACTAACAATGGCCAGAGATCCAGGGAGCTAACTACCCATCTAACAACTGTCATAAATCCAAAGAGCTAACTACCCATTAAACTATTGCCATAGATCCAGAGAGCTAACTACCCATTTAACAACTGCAATACATCCAGAGAGCTAACTACCCACTTAACTACTGCCATAGATCAGAGAGCTAACTACCCATCTCACAACTCGCATAGATCCAGAGAGCTAACTGCCCATCTAACAACAGCCATAGATCCAGAGAGCTAACTACCAATCTAACAACAATCATAGATCCAGAGAGCTAACTGCCCATCTAACATCAGCCATAGATCCAGAGAGCTAGCTACACACCTAACAACGACCAAAGGTTCTGAGAACCTTTAACAAGATCCAGGGAGCTAACCACCCTTTTAACTACTGCCATAGATCCAGAAAGCTAACTACCCATCTAACTACTGCCATAGATCCAGAGAGCTAACCACCCTTTTAACTACTGCCATAGAACCCGAAGAGCTATCTACCCATCTAACTACTGCCATAGATCCAGAGAGCTAACTACCATTTTAACTACTGCCATGGATCCAGAGAGCTAACTGCCCATCTAACAACGGCCAAAGGTCCAGGGAGCTAACTACCCTTTTAACTACTGCCATA
>NW_025196671.1:0-4896 GCF_004010195.1 Chiloscyllium plagiosum
GGTTATCACAGGTAACGTCACAACCGTTAAAAAAGTGTTTGGATGAGCACTTGGAAGTGTCATAACATTCCAGGCTATGGGCCTGCTGTGGGAAAGTGGGAACTAATGTAGATTGTGCTGTATTTCTGTTGGCACAGTCTCTATGCTCCTGTGAGTGTTTGGTGTGGAAGATCAATTATTGAGCAGCTTAAGGCAGGAATTGATGCGTATCTGAAGAGTATATTCACAAAAGGGTTATAAGAGTGAACTATAATAGCTGTCAAATTATGTCAATGTGAGAGATATGAGAAAACAAGTGCAGCTTCCATACAATCTGAAACCAGAGAATGGAGAACGGGCAACAGGGAAATTGCAGAACTATGAAACGACTACTTCAGTTCTGTCTTCATAGAACCTTCCAACAATACTAGAAAAAAACCAAGTCTGGTGTGGAAAAATGATATAGTACATGGAACATAGAACATAATAAGTAAATGGTTTAGGAGAAATTATTAGGACTGAAAGTAATGTCCGTGGACAACACTAACATAGACTTATGAAATGGAAATTATGTTTAAGAAAAAGACTGGGAGACAAAAGAAAGAGAACCAATGGATGTAAAACATGTGGATTTTCAGAAAGGGTTTGGTAAAGTTCCAAGCCCAGTTTGCAAAATCAAATCTGAGTGGATTGGGGCGAAAATATGGATATGTTTCTAGAATGGGACAGCTGGCAGGAAACAGTAATTAGAAATAAACAGACTCGTTAAGCAACAGCCTGACATTGTAAGGTATGATTCTGTGAGTATGACTATGTCCCAGACTCCCCATCACCTTTCCCGGATATGTCCTATCTCACCAGAAGGACAGACAAAAAAGACATGGTGGCACACTGGGATACAGTTGGAAGGGAATTGCTCTGGGAGTCCTCAACAGTGTCTCTGTATCCCATGAAGTCTCATGACTTTAGTTTACACATGGGAAAGGGAGCCTCCTACTGATTACCATGTACCAGCCTCTCTCAACGGATGAGTCAGTATTCCTCCATGCTGACCAACACTTGGAGGAAGCACTGAGGGAGGCAAAGGTGCACGATGTACTCTGGGTGGGGGATTTCAATGTCCACCACCAGGAGTGGCTCTGCAGCAGCATTACTGATTAAGCTGGTTGGATCTTCAAGGATATAACTGCTAGGCTGGATCTATGGCAGGTGATGAAAGAACCAACAAGAGGAAAATACATACTTGACCACATCCTTACTAAAAAGCCAGCTGTAGAAATATCTGCCCATGCCAGTATCGGTAAGAGTGACCACCGCATAGTCACTGTAGAGACAAAGTCCCACCTTCACATTGAGAATAACCTCCACCATTTTGAGTTGTATTATTACTGTGCTAAATAAGACCAACCTCAAACACATCTAGCAGCTCAAGTCTGGGTTTCCATAAGGTGCTGTGGGTCAGCAATAGCAGCAGAATTGTACTCCAGCACAAACTTATGGCCTGGCAGATCCCCGTGACAACAATTACCATCAAGCCAGAAGATCAAACTTGGTTCGATGGAGTGTGCAGGAGGGCAGGAGCAGCACCAGGAATACCTGAAAATGAGGTGTCAGCCTGTTGAAACCACCAACCAGGACAACATGTGTGCCAAACAGCAGAAACAGTAAGTGATAGACAGAGCTAAGTGATCCCACAAGCAACTGTTCAGATCTAAGCTCTGCAGTCTTTCCACTTCTAGTTGAGAATAGTTATGGACAATTAACCAAGTCATTGGAGGAGGAGATTCCACAAATATCCCCATACTTAATGATGGACGAGCCCAGCACCTCAGGGCAAAAGATAAGACTGATGCATTTGCAACAATATTCAGTCAGAAGTGCTGAGTCAATGATCCATCTCAGCCTCCTCCAGTGGTCCTCAGTAATTCAGTTACCAGTCATCAGCCAATTCATTGAGTCCACACGATATCCAGATTCGTCCAGACTCAGTTGGAGACACTGGATACTCCAAAGGGTACACACCCTGTCAACATTCTGGCAATAGTACTGAAAAATTGTGCTGCAGAACTTGTCACTGACCTAGCTAAACTGTTCCAGTATCGTTACAACAACATTTCCCCGATTACATGGAAAATTACCGAAGTATCCCCTATACATAAAAAGTAGAACAAACCCAATCTGACCAATTACCAACCCATCAGTCTAATCTCGAACATCAGTAAAGTGATGGAAGGTGTCAGTGCTTTCAAGCAGCACCTGCTCAGCAATACCCTGGTCAATGATGCCCAGTTTGGGTTCCACCAGGTCCACTCAGCTCCTGACCTCATTACCTTGGTTCAAACACTGACAAAAGAGCTGAATTCCAGAGTTGGGGTGAGAGTGACAGCCGTTTAAAACAAGGCAGCCTTCGACCAAGTGTGGCATCAAGGCACCTTAGCAAAACTGGAGCCAATGGGTGTTGGGGCAAACACACCGCTGGTTAGAATCATAGCTAACACGTAGGAAGATGGTCATGGTTGATAAAGGTCAGTCCACTCAGCTCCAGGACAAGTCTATAGAAGTCCATCGGGCAGTGGCCTCGGCCCAAATATCTTCAGAGCTGCTTCATCAATTACCTTCCCTACATTTTAAGGTCAGAAGTGGGGATGGTTGCCAATGATTGCACAATGTTCAGCAACATTAGTGGCTCCTCAAATACTGAAGCAATTCATGTCCAAATGCGTCAAAATCTGGACAGTATCCAGGCAGACAAGTGATAAGTAATATTCACGCCACACAGATGCCAGACCGTGACCATCAACACTAAAATACAATCTAACCACTGCCCCTTGGCATTCAATGGTGTTACTATCACTGAATCCACAGTGGGCTGCAGCGGTTCAACAAGGCAGCTCACCACCACCTTCTCAAGAGGCAACCAGGGACAGGCAATAAATGCTGGCCCAGCCAGTCACACCCAGATTCAGGAAATAAATACATTGAAAAACAACATTTCTTTTAACAGAGGAAGGTTGCTGAGGTATCACAGGGATCGGTGTTCAGGCCTCAGCTGTTCACAATATCCATTAAACATGGGTGGAGATCTCAGTGAGATATATAAACCTCTGTCAGGGTGAGACAGATTGGAATCAGGGATGATAATTCCCCAGGCTGTGGTGTCTAAAACAAGGGGCCACAGTATTAGGTACGGTCAGGCCATTCTACATGAGATGAGAGTAAATGTCTGCACTCAGACACTGGTGACCCTGGGGAATTCGCTTACACCTGGTAGCCAAGACACTGAATATAAATAAGGATTTAGAGACAGTAAAGGGATGGTGGGAGAGCAGGGGAACAATGTGGAAATAAAGGGCCAGGTATCATTATATTGAATTGGGTACCAAACTCGACAGACCAAAGGGACTACTGCACTTCCTATTTTATAGTTTCACAAGTTAATCACATTAATGGATGTGTACAGTGTGTGGAAAAATTGCATTGAGGAGATATTTGAACGTGAACTGGAAATGGCGAAGGTCAATGTATTGTATGGTGTACTTGATTTCCGATGTTTCTGTGCAGTCTGTAAATGTTGTCACAAGCTCTCAGATGTTAGGAAGGAGTCTCTGCAGGGTCAACAGGGCTGTGTTTCTCATTCCCTTTTCCGATATTGAGGCTGAGCCGGTGTTCTGTCTGGTTTTATCCTTTAGACCTCGGAACAGTTTGATACAATAGAATGTCTTGTTTGGCGGATTCAGAGACCATTGAAATGTTTATCACATGTCTGTGTGTCTGCAGTCACGTTTAGGCCAGACCAGGAAAGCACGGGAGATTCACTTCCTGAAAGTACATTTGCGAAGCAAATTGCTGTTTACAATCGACATTGGCTTGAAGGTCACTATTACGGACACCAGATTTTGCATCTTAATATTTTGTCAATTGTTTCTAACTTCCACCAGCTGCCAGAGCATTAGCCTGGTTTGGATTATTAATCCAGTGATATTTCCACAGCAACACCATCTCCACGTTGGGGACCTATCGGAAACCACACTGAACAGGATATTTCCGCGCTGCTTGACAGCTCTGTCAAAAAGAACTCACACCAACTTGACTGTTGTGGTGGGACTGAGAGGTGGTAATTGGTCAGATTGTGATTATACTCCTCTTAGGAGCTGGACATAGTTGAGTAATTTTCCACATTACCAGGGAGATGTCAGAGTTGGAGCTGGAATGAAAGAGCTTCCCCAGTGGCACGGCTTGTTGTGCAGCACAAGTCTTCAGTCCTATTGCAGCAAAGGTGTCAGGGTCTATTGCCTTTGTCGTATCTACTGTGTTCAGCTGTTTCTTCATGTCACGTGCAGCGAATTGGATTGGTTGAAGACTAACATCTGTGATTCTGTGGGCATCATGGCGAGGGTGAGGTGGATCATCAATTCAACACTTCTGGCTGATGGTTGTGCAGATACCACATCCTGGTCTTTTACACTGATGTGCAGAGCTGTTCGATTACTTAGGGTGGGGATATTTGTGGATCCCTTTGCTCCAGTCATTTGTTTAATCGTCCATCACCAGTTATGTCAGAATGTGGCAGGACTGCGGAGCTTTGATCAGATCTGTTTGTCAAGTGTGGTAGCTTTAATGGGTTCGTTTAGGTTCACATGGTTCTGACACAGTCATATTCACCCACAGTCATTACTGAAACATAGATCATATTGATAGTAATGGCAGACTGAGGAGATTATACGAGGGAAAATGTTACAGGTTGTGGTTGAATGCTGTACTGCTGTAGTCTACAGCACTATGTAAATACACAGTTTTGAGCTGCAATATCTGCAATGCAATTCTGCTGTCTGTCCCTTAGTTCACATCGAGACCCATTCACCCATCAGTCATGTACTCAGTTACCTACTCTGGTTTCTGATGTGGTAACACTTCCAT
>NW_025196672.1:0-4896 GCF_004010195.1 Chiloscyllium plagiosum
ACTCTAACACGGACATAATGACTCTCAATTCCCTGCGTCACACTGTTGAATGCCTCCCACTTGTCAGACATCGTTTTATCTGCTAACAGTCTACTCCAATTGGTAAGTCTTGTCCCATGCCATTAAAATTTATGGTACTCCAATTAAAACAAACAGTAATGAAAGGCGTATTATTTTCCATAACCATTATGAAACTAATAGAGTTATGATTGCAAAACCCAAAATATTCCCTCACGTTTACTTCAGTCACTTGCCCTGCCTATTGCACAAAAGAAGGCCTAGTTTTGCTCTTTCTTTGTTAGAATCAACCGCATATTGATGAAGAAACTTTTCGTGAACACATTTGACAAATTCTTCACCATCCAACCCGTTAACACTGTGGTATTCCCAATCAATTTTTAGAAAATTAAAATCCCCCATTATTAAACCTTATTAAGCATATATATATATATATATATATATTTATTTAATACTTACATGCATATTTTAACTGGATGATATACCTCCTGATGAGGGGTATTTGCCCAAAACGTTGACTTTCCTGCTCCTCACATGCTGCCTGACTTGCTGTGCTTTCCCAGGACTAGAATCTCGACTTGGACATCTCTCAACCAATTTTCTGTAATACATATGATGTCCCAATCCCATGTTCTTAAACATGCCTTGAGTTCACCAGCCTTCCCTGTAAGACCCCTTACATTGAAATAAATGCAATCTCGTGCTTCAGAATTACTATACACTCTTGACTTGCTCGTTTTTCTTTTCTAATTGACGTGCTCTCCTCACATTCATAAACGTCTCTAACCATCCTGCCATTTGTACTGCTACTTGGAATATCCCCCTTGCCGTCTCTATCAATATAAGGTTTCCCTGCAGAGAATGAGCAAATCTCCCTGCTAAGATATTCGTAACTTTCGAGTTTAGATTAGACAAATCTTTTCTAAACAGGTCATTTTTACTTTAAAATAGATTCCAATTTCCTAAACATCTAAATCACTAAATAACACAATAGCTCTTCAGCCGTTGATTTTTCTCCTTTAACCCTTTGTTCCTTCCCAATTGAGTTTGGCATTGGGTGTAAACAAGAAAGTATTGCTTTAACGGTTTTATTTTTGATACTCTACCTCGTCTCTTAAGTTCACTCTGTACTGTTTTAATCTTTCCCTAAAAAATGTCAGCCCTGCCATTATCTCAAATAATGTTTGGCTACTCAATCTCACCTTTACCAACGTGCTTGAAATGTTTCTAAACGTTCTTAATCCTCGCACAGGGAAAGCAACACACCAGCCTCAATTAATGGTCACTGCCCCAGAATCTCCCGTTGATGCTTCTGATAGAAAAGTCCACTGAAGCAATAATTCAATTAACTCTTCGCAAACGCTGCTGAACATAAGAATCATTCCAATTGTCCAATAATTGATTGCTTTTCCGTTTTCCTCTTAGAGACAATCCCCTTCAGCTGTTCGAAAAGCTGAAAAGCATTTTGATAGAGGAATAGCCATCTGAGACATTTGAACTGCCTTCTTATCTTTCCTGACAGTCACTCAACTATCTAACTGATTCCAAATGTTCAGTTATTTCCTACTTTATGATTGACTGAAGAAACTTCCCCACTACAGAGTTAAAACTCATTGGTATAAAGTTTCCCACTTTTTCTATCTCTTTTTTTGAATACAAGTGTCACATTATTAATCTTCCAATAGTTCAGCACAGTTCCAGAATCATAGGATTTTTTGAATATCGTAAATAACACATTAGGCACCTTTTTTAATGCGATAGACTGCAGGCCGAGGGCCTGAACTCTCTCTAATCCCATTAATGTGTTTAATACCTTTTCTCTCAGCATCGTACTTCCATCAAGATCCTTTGCAGTTGTTGTAAATTTTGGGAAGAAATTATCTTCCACTGTGAAAACAGAAAGTATTTGCTTCACCCCTGCCACTTCTGAGTTTCCTATTACCACCCCGTCGTTTTCATTCTCTAAAAGGCCAACATTTACGTTCAGCATTTTCTTTTACTTTTTATCTACTCGGAGAAGTGTTCTTTTTTTAGATTAGATTACAGTGTGGAAACAGGCCCTTCGGCCCAACAAGTCCACACCGACCCGCCTAAGCGAAACCCACCCATACCCCTACATTTACCCCTTATCTAACACTACGGGCAATTTAGTATGGCCAATTCACCTGACCCTGCACATCTTTTGGACTGTGGGAGGAAACCGGAGCACCCGGAGGAAACCCACGCAGACACGGGGAGAACGTGCAAACTCCACACAGTCAGTCGCCTGAGGCGGGAATTGAACCCGGGTCTCTGGCGCTGTGAGGCAGCAGTGCTAACCACTGTGCCACTGTGCCACCGTGCCGCCCACTATTCTCGATCAATTCTTATGTTTTCTATTCATTTTCCTTCGTCGCTATTTTGATTTTGTTTTCAGAAAAAGTTTGTGAACAATTAAAGCTTTTTTCTTTATTCCATTCATAGGATGATGGTGTCGCTGGTTAGCCAGCACTCATTGTCCTTCCCTAATTGCCCAGAGGGCACTTAAGCGTCAACCAAATATGTGTGGGTTTGAAGTCACGTGTAGGTCAGACCAGGTAAGGATGGTGGTTTTCCATTCTAAAGGACATTCGTGAAACATACAGATGTTTCAAACAATATGCCATAGATTCACTATTATCAATAGACTCTTAATTCTAAATGCATATTGAATTTCAATTCCATCATCTGAAATGGTGGCATTTGAAACTGAGTCCCAAGAACATTAGCTGGCTCAGCAGTCGGTGATCATGCCACCAGGCCATCACCTTCATGCTAGTATTGATTTCCTTGTTAAGACATGGTTCACTTTTCACTTTTTTTAAAATTCCTCTTCCACTCAGAATTATACTTTAATTAAGGAGTTTGGGCTATCTCCCGAAATAGTTGCTACTGTTCTTCAAGTGTCCCGCTCTTTAATGTTTTTTGCGAAGTCCACTCAGGCCAAGCCCTTCCTCAGGCCAGTAAAATTATCATTGTCCAACACTACACCTCACATCTGTGACTCTTTCTTCACTGTTCTGAATGTGAAACTGCAGTATGTTGTGGTCACTCTTTCTCAGATTATCTCGTACTACAATATGATTTATCACTCCTTCTTGATTATATTATAGCAAAGCAGTTCTCTGGTTCCTTGCGTTGTTACTCGAAGAAATAATCCCTCATACGTTCGATGATCATTCTTTGAGGCTCCCCTTGCCAATTGATTAATCCAGTCAAACCTAGCAGACTGTAACCCCAACCACACCCAGGGGACTCTAATCTCAATTCCTGTACAGCTGGTGATTTGCTTTGAATGCACATTTGTTTGTTGGTGACTGAGTGTTTGTGCTTTGTTCCCTGGAGCTTGAGATCCAGGACGGTTTTGAATCTGATTTCTATTATAGAAATTTAACATGATTTATTTTAAGGTTAAGGATTTTACAGTGATTATGAAATAAAATGTTAACTCCTGTTCTTTTACAGGTCATGACTGCCTCACTATCAGTTTCTAACTAATCTTTTGTCCTTACATATAAGAGATTTATGGAGGGCAATTGACGTTTCAGTTCCACATTAGATTGTAATTTTAAAATTCCTATGGTTAATATCTGTGACCTTAGATTCGGCCATTATTCATGCATTAGAAGTTTTTTTTTTTAAAACTTGAATAGACAAATCTTTTTAAGGCACCTCCGGTTATTTCACGACCGATGGCATTGTAATTGAGCAATGACTGGTTAAGACTACTTAAGAAAACTAATTTTGGTATTCAATTAAAACTAAATTAAATTAATTTAGTATTAAAACCGGGTAATTGTAGTGGATTTCAAAGTTGGGAGCTGTATGCATTTTACATTTTAAGTATTAAATTCTGAATAAATGAATTTATAATGTATAAATATATATTTACAAGTAATGTTCCAAAACGTATAGTTAGGAACAGGCTTTAAAGTTAGACAAGCATAAATTGATGAATTGGTATTTGAAGTTATAGAGAGCAAACAAACATCTGGCAACGTAACATAAGGAGCAGAAACAAAAGGCAAAAGTAATGGTAGCCCACGGTTGATGGGTTAATAAAAATTATGTCAAAACTAAAAGGAGAAAGAAACGAGAATGGTGGTTGGCAGCATGTTGAAAATAAAGGGAGGAGATGTTAAGGTGTTTGGTTGACAGGGACGAGGATCGAGGTGGAAATCCCCACAGGCGGGATGTTATTACTGTGGAAAAGCAGGTCACTTTAAATGGGAGTGTCCGGATCTGAAAAGGGAAAAGATGGCGATATTGCTTATGAATTTCGATGAAGAATAGGGGTGTCAGGGGATCCTGCTCCCTGGGGACTACCAGGAACACTTGATAAATTTAAAGGTGATTTTATAATAAGGACGTCATTTTCCTAGTCGATACAGGGGCAGCAAGGTCATCCTTAAATTTTAAACCCAAGGGAGCAGGAACGAAAGAGTTAATTGGATTATGGTGACAGTTTTGTGATGAGAGGCACAAAAAATCAGTTTTGCGCTCATGATAAAATACTGCCACAAAATTGGGGATTGGATTAACTGCAAATGGTGCTATGAAATCTGTCGAGGTTCTTAAAAATGAATGAGCTCGAGCAAAAAAAAATTCAGAAACGGAATGAGAAATCGCAAGTGACGGGTAAACAAACATAACTGCTCAATTACAGTTTAAAAAAATGTTTTGGTCATTTGTTGAGTTTCCACGCTTAATTACAGATAATGATTACTTTATTTATATAATATATAATTAATAATTAATATTTTTAATAAATCGATTGTGTTAGCCTGAAACAATATTAATATTAATTCTCAGTGACCTGTCATATTAATTCACGGTTAATTTAAAACATGACTGCATTAA
>NW_025196673.1:0-4897 GCF_004010195.1 Chiloscyllium plagiosum
TTCTCCCTCAATATCTCAGATAGTTCTCCCTCAGTACCTCAGATAGTGCTCCCACAATATCTTAGAATGTGCTCCCTCGATAGCTCAGATATTTCTCCCTCAGTACATCAAATGATGTGCTCTCAATTCCTCAGATAGTTCTCCCTCAATACCTCAGATAGTGCTCCCTCAGTACCTCAGACAGTGCTCCCTCAATAGCTCAGAAAGTACTCCCTCAGTACCTCAGACAGTGCTCCTTCAATAGCTCAGAACGTAATCTCTCATGTACCTCAGAAAGTACTCCCTCAGTACCATCGAATGTGTTCCCTGAGTACATCAGAAAGTGCTCGCTCAGTAGCTCAGAAAGTGCTCCTTCTTTCAACCTCAGATTGTTCTCCCTCAGTACCTCAGAAGGTGCTCCCTCAATATCTCAAAATGTGCTCCCTCAGTGCCGCAGATAGTTCTCCCTCAATTCCTCAGAAAGTGCTCCCTCAGTACCTCAGATATTGCTCCCTCAATAATTCAGAATGTGCTCCCTCAATACCTCAGATATTGCTTCCACAGTACAACGGATAGTGCTTTCTCAGTTCCTCAGAGAGTGCTCCCTCAATACATTAGGTTGTGCTCCCTCAATATTCAGGTACTGCTTCCTCAGTACCTCAGAAAGTGCTCTCTCAATGCCCCTGAAAGTGCTCCCTCAATACCTCAGATATTGCTTCCACAGTACAACAGATAGTGTTTTCTCAATACCTCAGATAGTTCTGCCTCAGTTCCTCAGATAGTACTCCCTTAATGCCTCAGAGAGTGCTCCCTCAATACCTTAGATTGTGATCCCTCAATATTCAGGTAGTGCTCCCTCAGTACCTCAGAAAGTGCTCCCTCAATACCTCAGATAGTGCTTCCTCAAAACACAGAAAGTGCTCCCTCAAGACCTCACTTAGTACTCCCTCAATTCCTCAGATAGTGCTTCCACATTACATCAGATAGTGTTCACACAATACCTCAGATAGTGCTTCCTCAGTACCTAAGAAAGTGCTCCCTCAGTACTTCATAAAGTGCTCCCTCAGTACCTCAGGAAGTGCTCTCTCAATGTCTCTAAAAGTGCTCCCTCAATACCTCAGATATTGCTCCCTCAATACCTCAGATATTCCTCCCTCAATACGTCACAAAGTGCTCCCTCAATACGTCAGATCGTTCTCCCTCAATATCTCAGATATTTCTCCCTCAATACTTCAGATTGTACTCCCTCAATACCTCAGAATGTGCTCCCTCAGATAATGCTCTCTCAATTCCTCAGATAGTTCTCCCTCAATACCTCAGACAGTGCTCCCTCAGCACCTCAGACAGTGTTCCCTCAATACCTCAGATAGTGATTCCTCAGTTCCTCAGACAGTGCTCTCTCAATACCTCAGATAGTGCTTCCTCAGCACCTCAGACAGTGCACCCTCAATAACTCAAATAGTGCTCCCACAGTACCTCAGATAGATCTCCCTCAGTACCTCAGATTTTTTTTCCTCAGTACATCAAATAGTGCTCCCTCAATAACTCAGATAGTGATTCCTCAGTACGTCAGATAGTACTCCCTCAATACCTCAGAAAGTGCCCGCTCAATACCTCAGAAAATGCTCCCTCGATATCTCAAAAAGTGCTCCCTCAGTACCTCAGATAGTGCTTCCTCAGTACCTCACATATTTCTCCCTGAGTTCCTCAGATAGTACTCCCTTAATACCTCAGAAAGTGCTCCATTAATACCTCAGAAAGTGCTCCCTCAATACGTCAGATAGTGCTCCCTCAGTACCTCAGAAAGTGCGCCCACAATACCTCAGATGGTGCTTCCTCAAAACCCAGAAAGTTCTCCCTCAATACCTCAGTGACTACTCCGTCAATACCTCAGATAGTGCTCCCTCAGTACCTCAGAAAGTGCAGCACTCCCTCCGTACAGACCGTCTGGCAGTGCGGCACTCCCTCATTACTGACCCTCCGACAGTGTGGTGCTCCCTCAGTACTGACCCATCTGACAGTGCAGCATTCCCTCAGTACTGACCCATCTGACAGTGCAGAACTCCCTCAGTACTGACCCTCTGACAGTGCAGCACTCCCTCAGTACTGACCGTCTGACAGTGCAGCACTCCCTCAGTGCTGACCCTCTGACAGTGCAGCATTCCCTCAGTAGTGACGATCTGACAGTGCAGCACTCCCTCAGTCCTGACCCTCCGACAGTGCAGCACTCCCTCAGTACTGACCCTCCGACAGTGCAGCACTCCCTCAGCTCTCCCTCAGTACTGACCCATCTGACAGTGCAGCACTCCCTCAGTACTGACCCTCTGACAGTGCAACACTCCCTCAGTAGTGACCCTCTGACAGTGCAACACTCCCTCAGTAGTGACCCTCCGACAGTGCAGCACTCCCTCAGTACTGACCCTCCGACAGTGCGGCACTCCCTCAGTACTGACCCTCTGGCAGTGCAGCTCTTTGACGGTGCAGTGATCCTTTAGTTCTGACATTGTGACAGTGTAGCGCTCGCTCAGTACTAACCCACAGTGAATGCACCACTCCCTCAGTACTGACTCTATGACAGTACAGCACTCCCTCAGTACTGACCCTCTGACATTGCAGCATTCCCTCATTACTGTCCCTCTGATAGTGCAGCACTACCACATTACTGACCATCTGACAGTGCAGCACTCCCACAGTACTAACCCACTGACATTACTGCACTCCCTCAGTACTGACCCTCCGACAGTGCAGCACTCCCTCAGTACTGACCCTCTGACAGTGCAGCATTCCCGCAGAACTGACCCTATGACCATGCAGCTCTTTGACAGTGCAGCGATCCTTTAGTTCTGACAATCGAACAGTGTAGCGCTCCCTCAGTACTGACCCTCTGAGAATGCACCGCTCCCTCAGTACAGACCGTCTGACAGTGCAACACTCACTCAGTACTGACCTTCTGACAGTGCAGCACTCCCTCAGTACTCACCCTCTGACAGTGCGGCGCTGCCTCAGTACTGACTATCTCACAGTGCAGCACTTCCTGAGTACTCACACTCAGACAGTGCGGCACTACCTCAGAACTGACCATCTCACAGTGCAGCACTCCCTCATTACTGACCCTCTGACAGTGCAGCACTCCCTCATTACTAACCCTCTGACATTGCTGCACTCCCTCAGTACTGACCCTCTGACAGTGCAGCACTCCCTCAGTACTGACCCTCTGACAGTGCAGCAATCCCTCAGTACTGACAATCTAACAGTCCAGCGCTAACTCAGTACTCATCCTCTGACAGTGCAGCACTCCCTCAGTACTGACCCTCTGGCAGTGCAGCACTTCCTCAGTACTGACTCTCTGGCAGTGCAGCATTCCCTCAGTACTGACCCTCTGACAGTGCAGCAATCCCTCAGTACTGACCCTCTGACAGTGCAGCACTCCCTCAGTACTGACCCTCTGGCAGTGCAGCATTCCCTCAGTACTGACCCTCTGACAGTGCAACACTCCCTCATTACTGACCATCAGACAGTGCAGCACTCCCTCAGTACTGACCCTCTGACAGTGCAGCATTCCCTCATTACTGTCCCTCTGACAGTGCAGCACTCCCACATTACTGACCATCTGACAGTGCAGCACTCCCACAGTACTAACCCTCTGAAATTGCTGCACTCCCTCAGTGCTGACCTTCTGACAGTTCAGCACTCCCGCAGTACTGATCTTCTAACAGTGCAGCACTCCCTCAGTACAGACTCTCTGACAGTGCAGCATTCCCGCAGAACTGACCCTATGACCTTGCAGCTCTTTGACAGTGCAGCGATCCTTTAGTTCTGACAATCTAACAGTGTAGTGCTCCCTCAGTACTGACCCTCTGAGAATGCACCGTTCACTCAGTACAGACCCTCTGACAGTGCAGCATTCCCTCAGTACTGACCCTCTGACAGTGCAGCATTCCCTCATTACTGTCCCTCTCACAGTGCAGCACTTCCTCAGTACTGACCCTCTGACATTGCAGCATTCCCTCATTACTGTCGCTCTGATAGTGCAGCACTACCACATTACTGACCATCTGACAGTGCAGCACTCCCACAGTACTAACCCACTGACATTACTGCACTCCCTCAGTACTGACCCTCCGACAGTGCAGCTCTCCCTCAGTGTTGACCCTCCGACAGTGCAGCACTCCCTCAGTACTGACCCTCTGACAGTGCAATACTCCCTCACTACTGAATCTCCAACAGTGCAGCACTCCCTCAGTGTTGACCCTCTGACAGTGCAGCACTCCCTCAGCACTGACCCTCTGACAGTGCAGCACTCCCTCAGCACTGACCCTCTGACAGTGCAGCACTCCCTCAGTACTGACCCTCTTTTTTTCTATTTCATAGAGTCTTGTGGAAATTTGGAGACATTGGGGCTGCAGATTCTGGGGAAGCCTGAGAGAGACACACAAACCAAACCCTGTCTGAAACTCTCTGTTATAGACTAATCAGAGGCACTGAGTCACAGAGGCGCACAGCTTCGAAATGGACCCTCCTGTCCAACTCGTCCATACCAAACAGATATTCTCATCTCATTTCATTCCATTAGCTAGCACTTGACTGATACCCCTCTAAACCCTTCCTATTCACATACTCATTCTGATGCCTTTTAAATATCACAATTGCACCCGTCCCCATCACTTCCTCTGGCATCTACCTGCATGCCCTTGAATAAGTGCTCAAACATTCATACTGTCGATACAAACTCTAATAAATACCAACCTGCGAAATGCTATCATTGTCATTTTCAACCCACCCTTAGCTTCTTCATTACGCTGATTTGAACAGAGGTAAAGAAACAGAGTTAGTGACCATCCACTGTGACCCTGTTATAAAACTTATTTTCACATGTGGCTTGTACATGATTCCCACACCCTCTAATAGTTGCCTGGAA
>NW_025196674.1:0-4898 GCF_004010195.1 Chiloscyllium plagiosum
CATCCAATGCTCTGCTCTCATCAATCTTTGTTAATTCATCAAAAAACTCAATCAAGTTAGTGAGGCATGATTTCCCATGCATAAAGTCATATTGACTATAGCCAATTAACCTTTGCGTTTCCAGAGTCGTGAGTGGGGTGTTGGAAAAGCACAGCAGGTCAGGCAGCATCCGAGGAGCAGAAGAATTGACCTTTCGGGTATAAGTCCTTCATAGGAATGAGCATTAGGCTCATCCTCATTCCTGATGAAGAGCCTATTTCTAAAACTTCGATTCTCCCGTTTCTCGGATGCTGCATGACCTGCTGTGCTTTTCCAGCACCCACTCTCGACCGAGGTTACGTTTTGTACCTTCTCTAGTTGGTGCATCCACACACTAAACCAGAAAATTTTCTTGTACGCACTTAATAAATTTATCTCCATCTAAATCTTTAACGTTATGGCAGTTCCAATCTATGTTTGGAAATTTAAACTCACCTACCATAGCCACCCTCTTATTCTTACAGATAACTGATATCTCCCTCCAAATTTGTTTCTCAATTTCTAGCTGATTATTGGACGGTCTATTCTACAATCCCAGTAAGGTGACCATTTATTTCTTATCTCTCAGTTCCGTCCAAATAACTTCCTGGACATATTCCCAGGAATATTCCCCTAAGTACAGCTGCAATCGTGATTTGGAGATGTCGGTGTTGGACTGGGGTGTACAAAGTTAAAAATCATACAACACCAGGTTATAGTCCAATAGGTTTAATTGGAAGCACACTGGCCTACGGAGCGATGCTCCTTCATCAGGTGGACGCCACCCCCATCCTCTCTTCCTCCCCTTTCTATACTCCATATAGCGTTTGTATTCTAAAACATTAAGCTGTTAGTCCTGTCCAGCCCTCAGCCATGTGTCTCTAAGTGTTATACTGTCCCAGTCACATGTCCCTAACGATGCCCTGAGTTCATCTGCCTTTCCAGTTAGATCTCTTGCATTGAAATAAATGCAGTTTAATTTATAAGTCCTACTTCATTCTCTGCTTTCTTTTTTTTTACTGACCTGCATGTTTGAATTGTTTCTTTGCCCGACTGTCTCAGTCTCAAACTGATCTCTTTCCTCACTGTCTCCCTGCGTCCGACTTCACCACCTGGCTAGATTAAATCTTCCCAAGTAGTACAAGCAAATGTCCCTGCCAGTATAATAATTCCCTTCCAATTCAAGTGTAATCTGTCCTTCTTGAACAAGTCACTTTTACCCCAGAAGAGATTCCAATGATCCAAAATCCAAAAATGTGAACCTTTTCCCCTTCACCAGCTCCACAGCTGCACATTCGTCTCCTCTGTCTTCTTATTCCTACCGCCACTAGTTCATAGCATTGCAAGTAATCCAGATATTACTACTTTTCAAGTTGCAACCTAACTTCTTATATTCTCCCATCAGGATCTCATCCTTTTCCCTTCCTGTGTCGTTAGTTCCAATATGTACAATGGTTTCCGGCTGGTCCCTCTCCCCTTTGAGAATATTCTGCACGCTCTCCAAGATATCGTTGATCCTGGTACCAGGGAGGCAACATAATATACTGATTTAAATGCATTAATTAAATGTATTTAATAGTTAATATTCAAAACATTTAAAAGATTCTAAATTTTATTTATCTTAAATGATGGAGTAACTTTGTTGCTAGCAGTAATTTTCTTGTACAAAGGAAATTCCACATATTTATCATAATCATTATTAAATGATAAATTAATTGATTTAATCTGGGAAATACTATGAAGAACATTATTGCTGTCTTCCAATGGTCCCCCTGGTTGTTGGGTATCAGCGGGTGGAAATTTCAGACTCAGAACAAATTCCATGACATAAAGCTTTGTCCTCCTTTGAATTTTTTCCTACAGTTTATCTGGAAAGATTATGTCCATTTTCGAACACATTTCTTGATGTTCTTCAATTAAAATCATTTTCTTATTTCTCCACATCTCTCAACAGCTCGTCGATGGCCTTCTACTTTGCACGTCCTTGACCTGCCTACTACTCTTTTATTTCATTTGTTACTGCTTTTGCTGTGGCGAAAATAAATATCATTATGAGTATAAATACAAGTGCATGTATAAAAATAATGAAACAGCGATAATCATGGAAAAGATAACAGAGAGGGCTGAGGAAAAAGTAAATGAAAAACATGGCAAAGACATCTCAGACAATTATCAATGCATTCCTAAACCTCCACTAAGCAATGAGGTAAGTGAATTGCAAAGTCAAACCACCAGATTGTAAAGCGATCATGACAACCTGGCAGGGCGTGGTAAAAGCAGACACAATAGCAACATTTAAGAGGCATTTAGATATGACACACAAACAGGCAGAGAATAGAAGGATATGGACTACATGTAGTTTATTGGGTTTAACTTGGAATAACATCACAGTCGGCACAGACATGGTGGGCTGAATGTCCTGTTCCTCTGCTATACTATTCTATGTTTAAAAACTGCTCATAGGTAGTTGGTAGCAACATTAATCTCCTTTATTCAGCTGTCCTCCATGCAGAAAATACAAAAGGAAATGTCGATGTGTTGAAAAACCAAGAGTCGAAGCTAAATGAAGTTAAACTAATAACTGTAATGGAACCATTCAGGAGAAATTGAAAGTCGACAATACATGGGACCCAACCAGGTTGTCCCTAGGCCTTTCCGGCATGTAAATGCAGAAATAGCGGCGACAAGAGTTTTGAACTCCCAGAATTCCCTAAATACCAGAGCACTGCATATGGAATGGAAGATTGAAAGCATCCACCACCATTCCAAAAAAAAGGGAGGAAACAAGAAATAACGCTTGGCATTAGAAGTTTGAATATGATCATGAATATCCTTTATTGGCATTTGCATTCAAAGGTAAAATACAGTGAAATGTGAAAGCTCGTACATAATCGCCATTCACATTACGTTAGAATTTTTTTTTTAAATCTTGAAGGGTCCAACTTTTACTTCTCTGCTGCTACAGAATGACACCGCCGAGAGTGACCAGCGCCAGGACTCCCCGTCCACATCATGCTCCGGAGAGCGCACTTCTTTCAATGATAGGATTTAACTCAATTCTGTAGTAGTCCTGGTGGGTGTGGGAGTGGGGCGTACCTGATGAGTTTAAGGCTTCTAATCAGATTGCAGCAGGATTTGAGTCAGCTCTCTTTTGGTGAGTAACAATTAATAAAAGTGTAGATTGGATAAAATACATTTTCTATAATCAACAGCGATTTATAAATTATACAAGAGATGCGGTTAAAGGAATATCAGAACAGCTTGATGTGACAAGTAGGATGGCATGGGAAAATAGAATGGCCCTTGATATGATTTTAGCGGAAAAAGGGAGTGTGTGTCTGATGTTAGGAGGAAGCTGTTGTCCCTTTATTCCTAATAACACTGCGCCTGATGGTTCAATTACTCAGGCCTTAAGGGGATTGGCTACTTGGCAGAGAAACTGGCTGAGAATTTAGAAGTAGATACATCTCTCATGGGATGGCTTGAATCATGGTTTGGATAATGGAAGGGGGTGGTTGTTTCCATCCTTACTTTCCTGATAGTAGTAGTTGGGGTATTGGTAACCATTGGCTGTTGTATCATACCCTGTATATGATGGCTCGCCCAAAGACTGATTGAGACAGCCTTAATGAAACAAATGCCCCTAAAAAGGAATCAGGCAGAGGAAATTTATCGATTAAATAATGAGGGGATGAGTGGTCAACAAGAATGAAAACTATGTGGAGGAAATATATAATTGTTTTTGTGTTAGCTAAAATGTGCACACAAGAATGGAACGGGCCTGCAAACAATGGTAGATTTTACAGACAAATAGATAAGGTGCTGTGAGGATGTAGGTTAAGCCAGATGTGCTTGTACAAGCAGTAGTTATAAGCATCTGTTTCCCACTTTTGCAAAAACACAAAAATAATCCCCAATTAAAAGGTCATAAGGATCAATATAGTTGGGAAAAGGGAGGAAATGGCACAGGTGGGGGAAGTAGATAATAGTGAAGAAAGATATACCTAACAATGGGCCACAGCATGATTTGGTGAAATGGCCGGGTAAAACTTGTACTTTGTTATGCACAAGGCCGGATAAGGCAAGAGATAAACAATAGCAATGGGCACTGGGTTTGGCGGAGTGAATCCTATATAAGATGTGTACTTGCTAAACTCTGTGTGCCGTATTTCACACAACAAGCTTGCAAGCGTATAATAAACATACTGATTGATTCAGATCTTGTCTCGGACTGAAATTATTAAAGTGAGTGAACTTTGTTTCTCACACAAATGTTAACTGGTTTTGTGGTTTAATGACGACCAGGTTATGGGCACTGCAGCATAATTTCGAACACAGTGGATGTCTATTCTCATGGTTATTATTATGACCAAGGCTGGAGAAGTGCAGTCCCTCAATATGTATGGATCACAACATAAAATTTTATTTTTTTCCGGTTAAGAAAATAGCCATACCAGGTATTAACAAGCTTGGTAAAAAACACAATTATGAACGTTTATGGCAATAAAGATGCTAATTCTGTTTAACAGATTTAGTTATTAATGTTGAAGTGTAAGTGCTTGGCCTTGTAAATAAACATAAAACATACATGCAAAAACATTCTCCCTCTTTGCAGGGAAAGGGAATAAATATATTTCTCAATAGATACGTCTCTGAAATCTTGAAGATACAGCTTGCTCAGGAAATATAAACGTAAAGTGTTGCTTGAGTTGGTCTTTAAATGAACAGATATGTATCACCTTGAATTGATGAATAGAGTTATCTTTATCGAAATGGGACAGATCAATAGAACAGCTCCTTCACCGTAAGTTTTCCCCAAACTCAACTTATTTTCGCGGGATTTTCTTCAACTCAGCGAGATAAAACAAGAACGTCTCCAA
>NW_025196675.1:0-941 GCF_004010195.1 Chiloscyllium plagiosum
TTCCTTTGTGGTTCACATGACAAATATTAGAAACTATGAGACATGCTATGCAACGTTCAACTGCATCACAGCAAAACATACTGCAATTCAAAAATCATTGTGTCAGCCTGCACCTACAAATCAATAATCACTGTGCAACCTGCACCTCCAAATCAATAATCACTGTGCAGCCCGCACCAATCAATCAATAATAACTGTGTCAGTGTCACTTACAAATCAATTATCACTGAAAACCCGCACCTGCAAATCAATAATCACTGTGCAGCCTGCACCTATCATTCAAAAATAACTGTGACAGCCTCAGCTGCAAATCAATAATCATTGTGCACCCTGCACGTACAAATCAATAATCACAGTGCAGCCTGCACCAACAAATCAATAATCACTGAGCAGCCAGCACCTACAAATCAATAATCACTGTGCAGCCTGCACCAACAAATCAATAATCACAGTGCAGCCTGCACTGATCAATCAATAATAACAGTGTCAGCCTCACCTACAAATCAATAATCGCTGTGCATCCTGCACTGATGAATCAATAATAACTGTGTCAGCCTCACCTATAAATCAATAATCACTGTGCAGCCTGCACCTGCAAATCAATAATAACTGTCAGCCTCACCTACAAATCAATAATCGCTGTGCAGCCTGCACCTACACATCAATAATCACTGTGCAGCCTACACCTACAAATCAATAATCACTGTGCAGCCTGCACCTACAAATCAATAATCACTGTGCAGCCTACACCTACAAATCAATAATAACTGTGTCAGCCGGCACTTACAAATCAATAATCACTGTGCAGCCTGCACCTACAAATCAATAATCACTGTGCAGCCTGCACCTACACATCAATAAAGTCTGTGTAGCCTGCACCTGCAAATCAATAATCACTGTGCAGCCTGCACAAGCAAATCAATAATCACTGTGCAGCCTGC
>NW_025196675.1:2018-4899 GCF_004010195.1 Chiloscyllium plagiosum
ATCAGTGTCAGCCTGCAACTACACATAAATAGTCACTGTGCAGCCGCAACCTGCAAATCAATAATTACTGTGTCAGCCTGCACCTATAAATCAATAATCACTGTGCAGCCGCAACCTACAAATCAATGATAACAGTGCAGCCTGCACCTACAAATCAGTAATCACTGTGCAGCCTGCACCTACAAATCAATAATCACCGTGCAGCCTGCACCTACAAATCAATAATCACTGTGTCAGACTGCACCTACAAATCAATAATCACTGTGCAGCCGCAACCAGCAAATCAATAATCACTGTGTAGACTCCGCCTACAAATCAATAATCACTGTGCAGCCTGCACCTGCAAATCATCAATCACTGTGTAGACTCCGCCTACAAATCAATAATCACTGTGCAGCCTGCACCTACTAATCAGTAATCACTGTGTAGCTTGCAACTACAAATCAATTATCACTGTGCAGCCTGCACCGAATAATCAATATTCACTGTGTCAGCCTGCACCGACAAGTCAATAATCACTGTGAAGCCTGCACCTGCAAATCCATAATCAATGTGTCAACCTGCACCTACAAATCAATAATCAATGTGTCAGATTGAAACTTCAAATGAATGATCACTGTGCAGCCTGCTCCTACAAATCAATAATCACTCTGTCAGCCTGCAACTGCAAATCAGTAATCACTGTGTCAGCCTGTACCTGCAAATCAGTCATCATTGTGCAGCCTGTACCTGCAAATCAATAATCACTTTGTGAGCCAACACCGACAAATCAATAATCACTGTGTCAGCCGGCACCTACAAATCAATAATCACTGTGTCAGCCGGCAACTGCAAATCAATAATCACTGTGCCAGCTTGCATCCTACAAAACAATAATCACTGTGTCAGGTGGAACCTGAAAATCAATAATCACTGTGCAGCCTGCACCTACAAATCAACAATCAATGTGTCAGATTGAAACTTCAAATCAATGATCACTGTGTTGGCCTGTACCGGCAAATCAATAATCACTGTGTCAGCCAGCAACTGAAAATCAATAATCACTGTGTAGACTCTGCCGAAAAATCAATATTCACTGTGTCAGTGTGCACCGACAAATAAATAATCACTGTGCAGCCTGCACCTGCAAATCATGAATCACTTTGTGAGCCGACACCTACAAATCAATAATCACTGTGCAGCCGCAACCTACAAATCAATAATCACTGTGCAGCCTGCACCCACAAATCAAGAATCACTGTGTAGACTCCGCCTACAAATCAATACTCACTGTGTCAGCCTGCAGCTAAAATTAAATAATCACTGTGCAGCTTGCATCTACAAATCAATAATCACTGTGCAATCTGCACCTACAAGTAAATAATCACTGTACAGCCTGCACCTGCAAATCAATAATCAGTATGCAACCTGCACCTGAAAATCAATAATCACTGTGCAGCCGCAACCTGCAAATCAATAATCACTGTGCAGCCTGCACCTACAAATCAATAATCACTGTGCAGCCTGCACCTGCAAATCAGTAATCACTGTGCAGCCTGTACCTGCAAATCAATAATCACTGTGCAGCCGACACCTACAAATCAAAATCACTATGCGTGCTTGCACCTACACATCAATACTCACTGTGCAGCCTGCACCTACAAATCAATACTCACTGTGTCAGCCTGCAGCTACAAATAAATAATCACTGTGCAGCCGCAACCTGCAAATCAATAATCACTGTGCAGCCTGCACCTACATATCAATAATCACTGTGTAGCCTGCACCTACAAATCAAATCAATTACCCTGTGCAGCCTGCACCGACAAATCCATAATCACGGTGTCAGCTTGCATCCTGCAAATCAATAAACACTGTGCATCCTGCACCAACAAAACAATAATCACTGTGCATCCTGCACCTACAATTCAATAATCACTGTGCAGCCGCAACCTGCAAATCAATAATCACTGTGTAGCCTGCACCTACAAATCAAATCAATTATCCCTGTGCAGCCTGCACCTACAAATCCATAATCACTGTGCAGCTTGCATCCTGCAAATCAATAATCACTGTGCAGCCTACACCTGCAAATCAGTAATCACTGTGCAGCCGACACCTACAAATCAAAATCACTGTGCGTGGTTACACCTACACATCAATACTCACTGTGCAGCCTGGAACTACAAATCAATACTCACTGTGTCAGCCTGCAGCTACAAATAAATAATCACTGTGTCAGCCTGCAACTACAAATCAATAATCACTGCGCAGCCGCAACCTGAAAATCAATAATCACTGTGCAGCCTGCACCTACATATCAATAATCACTGTGCAGCCTGCACCTACAAATCCATAATCACGGTGTCAGCTTGCATCCTGCAAATCAATAATCATTGTGCAGCCTGCACCTACAAATGAGTAATCAATGTGCAGCGTGCACATACAAATCAATATTCACTGTGTCAGCCTGCACATGCAAATCAATAATCAGTGTGTCAGCCTGCACCTACACATAAATAGTCACTGTGCAGCCGCAACCTGCAAATCAATAATCACTGTGTCAGCCTGCACCTACAAATCAATAATCACAGTGTCAGCCTGCACCTACAAATCAATAATCACTGTGCAGCCTGCATGTACACATAAATAATCACTTTGTGAGCCGACACCTACAAATCAATCATCACTGTGTCATCCTGCACCTACAAATCAATCATCACTGTGTCATCCTGCACCTACAAATCAGTAATCACTGTGAAGCCTGAACCTACAAATCAATCATCACTGTGTCATCCTGCACCTACAAATCAGTAATCACTGTGAAGCCTGAACCTACAAATCAATAATCACTGTGCAGCCTGCACCGACAAATAAATAGTCACTGTGCAGCCGCAACCTG
>NW_025196676.1:0-4900 GCF_004010195.1 Chiloscyllium plagiosum
GGGGGCGGGCGGGGCATCCATTGTTAACTTTCAGAATGTAAATAACAGGTTTTCCTCATTCGTGAATTGCTTGGGGCGAGGGCATGGCCTCAGCTAGAGGGAGTTAAGATGGTAGTAAGGATTGGGAGGGGTGCCCCCTATGGACAAGGAGGAAGATCTCGAGCAAATTGCGGGTTATTTGGGTGTCTGTTTCAGTTAAATGTAGTGTTTATTTTAGTTGTAGTTGTTTTTATAGGAATAGTTTTAGATCTCATAGAGTTAATATCTTTGTAACTCATCACGCCTCAGATAAGCTCCCTCCTCCTGGGAACCATGGGCTGCCCTGGATGACCATGACTAGTGATTTATTCAGGTGGTGCACACCTGGAATATAAAATGGAGCCATTCTCCTATTCAAAGAAAGAAAGTCTTGTCAAGCCTCAGGAAGGGTGGATATTGCCCTGCTACAGGTGATGCATCTAACTGATAAGGAACATCTGAAACTAGAGCAGGGAGGGTTATCACTGGGTATTTTTCTCATCTTTCAGCTCTAAGAGTAGAGGAGTGGCTAGACTAATTAGAAGGAACCGCCCTTTCCAGATAACGGAGCAGATTAAGGATGAACATGGACGGTTTATCATTCTAAAGCCCTAATATATGGAGAGGAATACGGTGTTTGAATGTATATTGTCCCCCAGTGCACCCTCTTAAATTTTTAATTGATGCAATGGCTAAATTAATGAATCTTGGGGTATGCCGTATGATTATAGGAGGGGACTTTAATCGTCTCATAGATCCAGAGATTGACAGGGTGCCAAAGGGCCTGGCAGGTATGCCCACGCAGTCTAAGCAGTTGGTGGACATGTGCGATGAGTTGGGACTAGTGGATGTCTGGAGGCACCTCCACTCTAATGGAAGAGACTTCATGTTCTATTCCAACCCACAGAAGTGCCATATGCGAATTGACATGTTTTTATGCCAACTGATGGTTTGGACAGAACATTGATGTACAAAATTGGGAATATAACATGGATCATGTGCCAGTATATTTAGTTGTTAAAATCAAGGGTAGTGGAATGGATGCACGTCACTGGCGCATGGATCCATTTTTGTTAGGAGATAGTAAGTTTATTGAATATATTACAAGAGAGGTCAGGGCATTTCGGATATCAACTCAGGTACAGCTAGTAATCCAGCAATGCTTTTGGAGGCCGCTAAGGCCTATTTACGAGGTCTGATCATTTCATATTCGACAACTAGAAGGAGGCAGAGGGAGGAGCAGCAATGGATGCTGGAGGCCCGGCTGAAGGTAGCTGAGGAAGCATATTATAATAGGCCATCATTGGTTAAGCTGCAGTGGGTCACGGCTCTCCGGGCTGCACTCAACTTGATGCACACACAAGTGGCCAAAAAAAGAGATCTCCTTTGCCAAAAAAAGATTGTTTGAATTCAAAGATAAGCCTGGTAAATATCTGGCTTATTTAACAAGGGGGAAAAAAGATTCCCAATCTATTACCTCTGTTAGGGAGAAGGCTGATACGATTACCTGTGATTTGGCAAAGATCAATGTTAGGTTTAGGGAATACTTTGAAGAACTATATCGCTCGGAGAGGTGGGGAGGGGGTGAACACAGTATAATGGGAATGCAGTCCTTTTTTGAGAATTGGGACCTCCCCAATATAACACGGAACAGGCTTCCCTGTTGAATGCGCCTTTAACGGTACAGGAAGTGCAGGAAGCAATAAGGCATCTCCAGGGTGGCAAAGCATCAGGGCCAGGTGGATTCCCAACTGAATTCTATAAGGAATTCATAAACATGTTAATGGAGCCACTTCTGGGGATGTACAAATATTCTTATGCATAGGATTGTCTGCCACCTACTCTTAGGGAAGCTGATATCTCCCTCATTTTAAAGAAAGGGAAGGACGCCGAAGAATGTAATTCATATAGACCAATTTCGCTGTTGAATTTAGATTTCAAAATTTTATCCAAGATGCTGGCTCTGAGGTTGGAGAAGGTCCTGCTGCATACTATAAAAGAACATCAGACAAGTTTTGTTAAGGGCCGTAGCTCCTCCAACAATATCAGGAAAGTATTGAACACAGTACAGATATGCCAGCAAAGAATGATTCTGGGTTTGGTGGTCTCCCTAGATTAGCTGCAATTTAATGAATTTAATTAGAGGATGCCTGTGGTACAAAATAAAGGACCCCAGCCAATCATTTAACCTCCATAACACTTGTCTAGATAACAACAATGAGAGCATTTGATTGGGCATTTGATCGGATAGAATGGCTGTATCTATTTGAGGTCCTAGAGAGCTTGGTTCGGGGGGATCCTTTGCCAGATGGGTAGCAGTACTGTATAATCATCCTAAGGCGGCAGTCATTACAAACGGTATTAAGTCAAATAACTTTAATATTGAAAGAGGTAGTTGACAGGGTGTCCTTTATCACCGCTGTTATTTACCTTGGCAATTGAACCGTTAGCCGAAACTTTCAGGAGGGATCCTGAAATAATAGTGCCAAAGGTGGGAGTGGGGGAGCATAAGATCACCCTAAATGCTGACAACGTCATTTTGTTTTCGGCCAATCCGGAGAAGCCTGTTCCTCGAATGATCCAAACAATTAATTCATTTGGTGGTTTCTCGGGTTACAGGATCAATTTTACAAAATTGGAAGCCATGCCGGTGGGGGGATTAGTGGAGGTGCCTGATCTGACAGATGGAATGCTGTTCCCGTTTAGATGGTCGCCAAAAGGATTTTTATATTTGGGAATTTTTATTACCCCTGCCTTCCACCAGCTGTATAAAGCTAACTATATACAACTACTAGAGAGGATAAAACAGGATTTGCAGCGGTGGGAGGGGTTATCATGGTTGGGCCAAATAGCCCTGATTAAGATGAATGTTCTTCCTTGACTGCTGTACCCCATGAGAATGCTCCCATTGTTGTTAGCTAGACAAGTGTTACGGAGGATCAATATTTGGCTAGGGTCCTTTATTTGGTGTCACAGGCATCTTCTAATTAAATTTACTAAATTGCAGCTTTTGCAGACTGAGGGAGGGGTGGATCTTCTGGATTTGAAGAAATACCAAATAAGTGCTCTGTTAACATATGTTGATGACTGGGTACGGGGGAATTCGGAGTCTATTTGGCTTGATATTGAAGCCTCGTAGTCAAGATATCCTTTAATTAATTTATTATTCATGGACAAGATGAAATCCGTGACCCAGCAGTGCAAAAGTCCAATTATTTTAAATACGGTAAAAGCCTGGAGGATAATGAGGCAAGATGAGGGCAATTGGTCTCAGACTTTGCCATTTACCCTGTGGTGGGAGCCCAAGGATTTCAACCTGGGACAATGGACTCCGGCTCTAAAGCTTGGGAGAATAAGGAAATCTTCGGTCTGGGAGACTTATTTGATGGGGAGGTCCTGATGTGGTTTAATCAGTTAAGTCAGAAATATGGATTGTCTAATAGGGACCTTTTCCGATATTTCCAGATAAGGGACTATATACAGAGGAAGACCACATTCCTGGTTCAGTGTTACAAATCAGACGTGGAGAAAAGAGTACTCCGGAGTACGGATGCTCTTTCACTCAGTACTTTATATCACTTAGAGAAAGGTCGTGCCCTGGGGGACATGGAAGGACTCTGTAGGACGTGGAATCGAGAGTTAGGAAAGGATATTTCATCGGAGGTATGGGAAGACATCTGGGAGAATGTAAGAAAAATCTCAGTGTGTAACAGAGTGCAGGCCATGCAACTGAAGATCTTACACAGGGCTTATTTGGTGCCAGAGAGGTTAGCTAAGTTCAAGAGAGGAGTATCATCAGGGTGTTCCAAATGTAAAATTAGTATAGGCACTCTCACACATAGTTACTGGTCCTGTTGTAAGATCCAGAGATACTGGAATGCTGTAGTAAGGGAGCTAAAGGTTATTCTGTGGATTGAAATTAATGTGGATCTGGTATTTCTTCTTTTGGGTTGCTAAATTTGCCCTGTCTGGGGGAACACTGGGAAGAGATTGTGTAATATTCTTACCCACTGCGTGAGGAAGAACTGGTGAACTGGCTGTCAGAAAAACCATCAGGTCTTATGGGGTGGCGGAGGCTAGTGATGGAGCATCTCCCCCAAGACTACCTCACAAGTATGGTGCACCACAAAACAGAACAGTTTTCCAAGACGTGGCAGCCCCTTTTAAATTATCAGCAATATTAATTAGAGCCGTTGTATAGCCGTGGGAATCAATATGGGTGCCTGTGGGGCCCAGGAAGGGGGAGGCTGGGGGATAAAGAATATGGGTACTGTAGATGGTGCTCCCAGGGATGGGAACCTCAGTGGAGATTTGACGAGTGAGATAGAATTAAGTAGTGAGATATTATTAATTTAAGTTAATTGAATTTAATTTAAGTTATTATTTATTTAATATGTTTGTAGTTTAGTTTAAGTTAAGTAGATACATTTGTGCTGGTAGAATAGTAGGTCATTTATTAACAACGGTACTGTGTTATGGCCTTTTGTGTACTGTGTTTTGTCTCTATTTTGATGGTGTTACTCTTTTTCTTTGTGTTTAAATGTTTTGTAAAAGATTTTAAAAGGTTTTCAATAAAAATATTTATAATAAAAAATAAAAATAAATAAAAAGCCATGGCTCTGTTGGTAGCACTCTTGTCTTTGGGTAACAAGAGTCTGGAGTCAAATTCCACTCCACGTTTTGTGTGTGAAAAGCAAAGTGAAAAATTCTGGTGCTGTGCTGAAGGAGTGCTGCACTATTAGTGGCATTATCTTTCAGATGAGGGATTAAACCCAAAGCCCCATCTGCTCTTTCAGGTGAACATATTGGATCCCACAGTACTACTTAAAGAAGATCAAGAGTGTTACCCTTGGTGTCCTGGCCAATAATTTTCCATCAATCA
>NW_025196677.1:0-1861 GCF_004010195.1 Chiloscyllium plagiosum
TTATGCAGGAGCACAATTGGAAGTGCAAGAAAACGGGCCACGCCAGCGGGCAGGTCGTGTGGCCGAGCGGTCTAAAGCGCTGGATTAAGGCTCCAGTCTCGACAGAGGCGTGGGTTCAAATCCCACCGCATCCAACGATGCAGTTGGTAAAAATGCTGCTTCGACCCCTGCTGCGTTTCTGTTTAAAACAGAAGAAAAATGGGTTTGCTTCACGGGGAATTAACTGTGGTGTGCAAAAGTGCCGATTTTCCGAAGTGTCTGTGTTGCCATGATCGTGTTTACCTCCCGCGCGGAAGATCGCAAGCAGCTCTACTGTTGCTTTACGTTCCAGGCAAGTTGAGTTTTTACTGGAACCGAATGGAGACTGTTATTTCATCGCAGTTGTGAAACAAAGTCCTACGGTGACTCGGCTCATCGTAATTTGGTTTTCTGGCCAATGAGAAAATCGTTCCAATGAATTTCGATGTCATATGTTATTGAATTTCTCCCATTTCCTTCATCTCCGTCCTGGAGACATCGGAAGGGAAAGGTAATCTAATCGAGACTGTGATTGGTGAAACTCACTTTTTATGGCCCATTCTTATTATGTTCTTTCTTTCTCTCTTTACAGCAATGTCTGTGAACTGGTGGTGCACTTAGGCGACAGTATGTTTGAAAGAGTAGTTTGGAATCGCCCTGTTGTTAGTTGTGAGATTACTTTATGACTCATGCCCTCGGACTGTATCACATTTAGCATTCATGCTTCGCTGCGTCCGAAAATACATTAGGTTTGCCAGTTTTGTTTTTGTTCCGTGTTAAATGCTTTCTGTTTTGCGATTCGCTCAATACATTTCGAATTGACAGGGTTTCTGAGGTAACTTCCAGCAGCAAAAATCCTCAGCTGAGGATCTGGGAAAATTTCACAGAGTATGGTCAGTCGGAGCAAAAGTAAGGAAGGCGTTCGTTTCTGCAGTGTTTCACAATACTACCTTTCCCGTGAGCAGTCGAACAGACTAAATGATTATGCCACAGTCTTCGACGGCAAACTCCGCTAAAAAATTAATCCTTTAAAGCCGGTGTCAGCAACACAATGTTATTGGGGTACACAGCGTGGAAACAGATACTTCGGTGTATCTCGTCCATGCTCACCACATAGCCAAAATTAAACAAGTCTCATTAAACAACAAGCTATTGGAAACAGAAAGGTGAAAGGTAGAATGGCTTCAACTTTCAGTGCTGGATGCCACGGAGCCGCAGCACGGCCGGCTCACACTTGTTTCTGTAGTGTAGTGGTCATCACATTAGTCTAACACGCGAACGGTCCCCAGTTCGGAGCTGGGCAGAAACTGCTTTGTTCTTCAACTGCAGCCTTTTACATCGACAAGAGCTGAGCTTTCTTGCTTGCTTTCCCATCTGCAAACCTGCCTTCGAATTTGCTTGAACAAATCTGCTCTCGTAGTGAAATGAAATTCAATTCCATTTGATGACTGTGCAAAGCATTGTGAAGTTTTTCTCCAACCTGGTTCTGATCATATGCCATTCTGTTTGAGAGTGTAGTCACCGCCTTCTGATCCTTCCACGAAAAGCAGTACCGCATTTGCATTCCTTGCGCAGGCGGCCCGGTTCAAAGACAGGAAAGAAGCTGATGCGCTGGTGTCACAGCGCACCACGAATTCCTGAACTTGTCTGTCTGTCAAATGTAGCCCAAAGTCGTCACTGAAAGCCCTCATTTGGAAGCTGTCTGTCGTTATTCAACATGCGAGAGTTAGCACCAGATATCCTGAATCATGTATTGGAGCAGTTCGCACGTTAGTGGCTCATTCAATCAGCAACAGAAATGAAAGAAATTACACTCTCAGAGGAACCTCTGGACCTGTGCTTT
>NW_025196677.1:1872-4901 GCF_004010195.1 Chiloscyllium plagiosum
GACGAGCAGGAAAATGTACACGGGGAGGGCGAGTGGGGAAGTGAGGCAGTTGCAGCTCTGGTGAAATTCCTTCTTTGTGATTCACTCAGCAACCAGAGATGTGAAGGTGACTCAGGCGTGAGAACTCTTCACATCGAGAATAAAAAGCACTCAAGGTCAGTTAGCACCTCTTCCGGAGAGGGGGCTGGGGTGAGGTAATTATCTTTTGAATTCTGTTACTATGTTCAGAAACTTCCTTCCCCACTCGCCCTCCCCGTTTACATTTTCCTGCTCGTCAGTGATTTAAAGAAAACCAAATGGATGCGATGTCATTCTGTAGCCTCTCTGTCAATTCCTCCGTTTCAGTTCCAACATGACTTAGATCTCGGGGCGCACCTTATTACTAGCGATGCTATGAAACCACAAGTCCAAATCGTTCCAATGAATTTCGATGTCATATGTTATTGAATTTCTCCCATTTCCTTCATCTCCGTCCTGGAGACATCGGAAGGGAAAGGTAATCTAATCGAGACTGTGTTGGTGAAACTCACTTTATATGGCCCATTCTTTCTTTCTCTATTTTCAGCATTGCCTGTGAAGTGGTGGTGCACTCAGGCTCCAGTATGTTTGAAAGAGTAGTTTGGAATTGCCCTGTTGTTAGTTGTGAGATTACTTTATGGGTCTTGCCCCCGGACTGTCTCACATTTAGCATTCATGCTTCGCTGTGTTTGAAAATACATTAGGTATGCCAGTTTTGTTTGTTTTCCGTGTTAAATGCTTTCTGTTTTGCGATTCGCTCAATACATTTCGAGTTTACAGGGTTTCTGAGATAACTTGCAGCAGCAAAAATCCTCAGCTGAGGATCTGGGAAAATTCCACAGAGTATGGTCAGTCGGAGCTAAAGTAAGGAAGTCGTTCGTTTCTGCAGTGTTTCATAATACTACCTTTCCCATGAGCAGTCGAACAGACTAAATGATTGTGCCACAGACTGCGATGGCGCGTACACCGCGTGGAAACAAATACTTCGGTGTATCTCGTCCATGCTCACCACATAGCCAAAATTAAACAAGTCCCGTTCCCCAGCATTTGGCCCCAATCCCTCTAAACCCATCCTGTCCAGAAACTCATCCAATTACTTTTGCAATTTTCTGAGAGTAATAGCCTCCTCCACTTCCTCTGGTAGCTCATTCCAAACACGCACAACCTTCTGTGTGGGAAATGTGCCTCAGGTCCTTTGTCAATTTTAGCCCACTCACCTTAAACCTATGCTCTCGAGTTTTCAACTCACCCCAACTTGGGTAAAACACATAAATACTCAGTTTACAACCGTTCCATCAGATCATGTCGCAGCCGTTCCGCTGCAGGAAAAGTCGTCCCAAACTATTCCAACTCGCCCTACGGTCCAAACATTGACGACATCTTTGTCTATATTTTGTCATCAATTTCACGTGTCTTTTTTTTACGTTTTGAAGATGTCAATTCCGCTGGAAGTGGTTTACACGGAACATGAATATGGTTCATGTTCCGTGCAAACCAACCTTTATCTTGCAGCAATGAGCGAAATCATTGACCAGGCAAGAATCGCAATTCCAGTAATGTCATGCAGCTCATGGTTTCTTTGTTGAATTATAATCGAATATACATTCTCTCATGCAGACATCACATTTGTGGCTCAAACGAGTCTCAGAATGTAGGATCAGCTTCCCATTCGTTTTTGTGTGGATTGAAGGATTATCATTATCTGCTGTAAAACTGATATTGTGGCTGGGCCGATCCCAGCAGCAGTGCGAGCCGGGCAGGTATTGAGGAACTCTTTCCCTGTGACTTTGCTTCTGATGTTTTGTAGGCGCATCATTGAAAGTGTAAGAAAATGTGGGACTGCGGCGGCTGGTCTTGTGGCCGAGTGGTCGGAGGCGCTGCATTGTGGCTCGAATCGGTAATGAGGCGTGTGTTTGAATCCCACCATTTGTGTACTTTGCCGGTTTTACTGCAGCGTGTTGATGTTCAGTGTTTAAATTCCAACACGACTAGCTTACTTTGCTTATTGGAAATGTATCTCTGATGTGGGAGAGTGCACCCTCTCCAACCTGCCAGTGTCCACGCTGTCGTGATCACATTCGCCTCCCACACGAAAAGCCCGGGCCTAATACTGTTCCACCGCTGCTTCATATTCCGGCCAAGTTGTGTTGTTCACTGTTTTTGCTGAAACCGAACGGAGATTGATATTACATCGCTAGTGTGAAACAAAATCCTGCAGTGACTTTACGTCTCGTTATTTGTTGTTCTGGCGAATGGGAAAATAATTCCGGTTAATTGTGATGTCATATAGTCTTACATTTCTCTCATTTCCTTCACTTCTGTCCTGGAGACATGGGCAGCAGGCACTGCCGCATTTTTGATCGGATGGGCTAACTAATCTAAACGAGACTGTGTTTGGGAATATTCACTTTTCATGGCCCCTTCATATTCGGTTCTTTGTTTTCCCTAATTTCGGTGTTTTTCTGGAGGTGACGGTGCACTAAGATTCCAATATATGTTGGGAGCATAATATGGAATTGCTCTGCTGAAGGATCTGGGAGTCGTTTATGGCTGATTGCCCTCGGACTGTCCCCAGAACAGCATTAATGCTTCGAAATCTCTGAAATTGCATTTTAAACAATTTCTCAGCATTTAGCCCCTATGCCACTAAACCCTTCCTATCCAGAAATTCATCCAATTGCCTTTGAAATCTTCTGAGTGTACTCGCCTCCTGCACTTCCTCTGGTAGCTGATTCCATACACACACAGCCTTCTGTGTGGCAAAGGTGCCTCAAATCCTTTTTCTATTTTACCTATTTAACCTTAATCCTATGCTCTCCAGTTTTCAACTCACCGTATATTGACGAAAGCAAAAACTTAAGTATTCCGTTGACAAACCTTCCTTAAGGTCATGCCTGACGATGAAAGGAAAGTTGTCCCAGCATTTTCAAACGAGCCCTACATTCCAAAGTGTGCGCCCCTGACAATTATACTTTGTAAGCAATTTCACGTGATTTTCTTAATTTTTCAAT
>NW_025196678.1:0-4901 GCF_004010195.1 Chiloscyllium plagiosum
ATGAGCAAAAAGCAAAAACTAAAGTTAGTCTAATGCGCACACACTAGTTTAAGTAAATCTTTAAAACATGCATTGTAATGAAATAGTGCAGTAAATGTAACACTTTCGCACTATAGTCACTGTCTACAACCCTATAACTTTCACCAAGCTGTTGACCAGAAAGCACGCAAGCCGACTGACCACGTGATGCTGGCACGGAATTCCAGTTCTCCCCAAGATTCTCTCCCTGGTTTGAAATAAATTTCCTTTTAAGTGTTGACTACAATTCCTAGTTTCAGGTTAAGGTTCAAGGCTTGCAGAGCGGATTACATTCCTGCTGAAGCTGAACACACTGAGGGTGTATTTTGCAGACAGAAGATCCTGAGCATGGGTTTTGCTGTCAGCTGGTGCTGGGGATGGAATGTGACACAGTAAATGGGAGCTAGCTTTCAAAAGAAAGCTGTGCAATTCACAAATCGCATTGCAGCCAAATCATGTTTAATAAACATGCGTTTTCGGAGAACTGCCTGTACATTGAATGAGGGAGCAAAATTGATGGACCGATGTGGTATGAACACTGTGTCGGTAAAACTGCATTGACAAGATTTCTCCATGAGCTAGAATGGGGAAAGCTCAATGCGTCGAATGGAATTCACCTTTCCCGATGTTTCTGTACAGTCTGCGGAGAAGGTCTGTAACTGTTGGCACAAGCTTTCAAACATGAGGAAGGCAGCATCTGTCCGGTCGACAGCACTGTGTTTTCCATTCCCTTTTCCGAAATCAAGCTTGGTGCTGGGTGTTCTGCCTGGGTTTATTCTTTAAGACCTCGGAGCAGTTTGATACAATTGAGTGTCTTGCTTGATCATTTCATAGGCCATTGAAGAGTTTATCTGTGTGACTGGAGTCACTTTTAGGCCAGACCAGGAAAGCACTTGAGATTCACTTCCTGAAAGTACATAGGGGAACGAAATTGATGTTTATAATCGACATTGGCTTCAAGGTCACTGTTACTGACACCAGATTTCATTTCTCTATATCTTTAGATGAGAATACTTACAGTGTGGAAACAGGTCCTTCGGCCCAAAAAGTCCACACCGACCCGCCGAAGCGCAACCCATCCAGAGACATTTCCCTACATTTACCCCTTCGCCTAACAATAGGAGCAATTTAGCGTGGCCAATTCACCTAATCTGCGCATTTTTGGATTGTTGGAGGTAACCGGAGCACCCGGAAAAAAACCCACGCAGTCACGGTGAGAATGTGCAAACTCCACACAGAGAATGGCCTGAGGCAGGAAGTGAATCCGGGTCTCTGGCGCTGTGAGGCAGCAGTTTTATTAATTGTTTTTTAACTTCCACCAATGGCTAGACCATTAGCCTGGTCTGGATTAGTAATCCAGTGACATTTGCACAACATCACATGAGGACCCATCGGAAACCACACCGAGCAGGTGCTGCTTGACAGCTCTGTCAACAGGAACTCAAACCAATGTGACTTTCGTGATGAGACTGCGGACATGGGAATTGGTCAGATTGCAATTATTCCCCTCTTAGAGGACTGGATATAGTTGAGTAAGTTTCCACGTTGCCAGTGAGATGTCAGCGTTGGAGCTGGAATGAAACAACTTCCCCAAAGGACACGGCTTTACATGCATCACAAACTTCAGTCCTACTGCAGGAATGGTGTCAAGGCCCATTGCCTTTGCCGTATGTACTGTGTCCAGCTGTTTCTTCATGTCACGTGCAGCGAATCGAGTTGATTAAAGGCTTGTATCTGTGATTCTGTGGGCATCATGGCGAGGGTGAGGTAGATCATTGACTCGACACTTCTGGCTGAGGATGGTGCAGATACCACAACCTTGTCTGTTACACTGAGTACAGTGTTGTTCCATTACTTAGAATGGGGATATTTATGGAAGCATCTCCTCCAATTAGTTCTTTAACAGTCCATCGACATTTATGCATTGATGTGGCAGAACTGCAGAACTTAGAGCTGACCTGTTAGTCTTGAGATAATTTCCCCCTCTCCATCCGATGTTAGTCCTGCTGTTTGGAATGTAACCAGTCAAGTACGTTGTCATCAGATTTAGGTACACATGGTTCTGACTCTACAATATTCACCCACACTCGTCACTGAGACATGGATTAGCTTGATGGCAATGGTCGACTGACGGATTATCCAGGCGATGAATTACAGATTGTGGTTGAATGTCGTTCTGCTTGTACTGCTGCTGTGGTCTACAGCAACACATGATAACCCAGTTTGACTACAAAATCTTCAATTCAATTCTACTGACTGTCCCCACTTCACACCGAGACCCACTCACCAATCAGCTCCGTACACAGTGACCTGACCATTTTTCTGATGTGGTCACATTTTCATATTCTCATTTTGCTGAGTGTTTCTCCCGACCGTTACACCTCCACTTTGTTACAATACTCAAACCTTTAACATATACATCTGAATCATTTCCTTTCCTGTAATGCCATCTTCTGTGTTTGATGTGAATGTGTTTCCCTCTGGTTTTCTCCCCGACCATGTTTAAGAGCTCCGTAATGTCAGTGATGCCAGCCTTATGCAGTTTCAGAACCAATGAATTTGTGCACCATGCATTATAGTTCACTTCCTGTTGTAAGACGCTCCATGCTGGATAAGACATTTGAGCAGCTTTGCCCCATGTCTTTGGAACTTGTTCAAAACAGAAATTGCTGAAGAACTAAGCAGGTCTGGCAGCATCCTGTGGAGAGAAAGCAGAGTTAATCTTTCGGGTCCAGTCACCCTTTTACAAAGTTCCCAGTTTTCTCCAGCAATGCTTGCATTTTTTTCCCAGTATCCATGGTTATTTGTTTAATTGAAAATCTGTGTTGTGCCTATTCATTTCTGGCGAAACTCAACATGTGTGAAATCATCCGCAGAGACAGATAAACAGAGTTAACGTTTCAAGTCCAGCGTGACTCTTCTTCAGAACCGAAAAGGATTTGAAACTGGGATTTTTAATCCATTGACAGAGGTGGGGGAATGAATGATAAGGAAAAGACGGTGTGTCAAAAGGTAAGTGGGCTTTTAGCTGTGGTGAACTAGAAAGTAATGTAAATTGGACATTAATTAAGGTGTGAGCAGTGGAAAGAGGTTCTCTCGATTGGGAGCAAGATAAAGAAGACACAGCTACACAAGAGCACAGGGAGACCAGGAGGGAGGATGTGGACCATGTGATATTACACGGACATGACCACAAATGCGTTTTCACTGTCGAGATCATCAACCCTTCATGCAAATAATTTATTTTGTTTACATTCTTATAGGCACCAGTAAGAGTTTCATGCTGCCTTAGTATTGTACCATGGAGAAAAACAAATCACAGTATTAAGTTTGGGCTGAGTGTTGTTTTTCTGTCATTTTTAATACTGTGTCACACTTGCAGTGTTCATCTTTAAATGGTTGTTCTTGAAGTTAGTAACAGATGGAATGTAGGAGGTTGAGGGCTGACATTACAGAAGTGTATAAAATCCAGAGAGGCATGGATAGGGTGAATAGGGTAGGGGAGTTGAACATAGAGGACATAACTTTAAGGTGGAAGGGGGAAGATACAAAAGGGACAAATGGGCAACCTTTTCACGGAGAGGGTGGATGTGTGTATGGAATCAGCTGTCAGGCAGAGAGTGGTGGATGCATGCACAGCTACAACATTTCAAAGACATTTGTACAAACGTATGAATGGGAAATGTTTTGTGGAATATGGGCCAAATGCAAGCAGATGGGACTAGTTTAGTTTGGAAAAACTGGCCAACATGGACAAGTTGGATCAAAGGATTTGTTTGTGCGCTATATGACTGTATGAGTCTAGAAAGCGAGGGAAAACGAATAAAAGATATGATGTAAGCAAATTAGCAAGTGTTTTAAAAAATTCTCAAGGTCAGGTTCGTAGGAGAGTAGTCTGACACAGAACAAACGACCAAGAGGCGAGACTGCTAGAATATGGGCATTTTATTCCCCGCAGCGTCGCACAACGGGTCTGGCTTATACTCACTCTACATGTTACAAAAACTGGGAGCCGTCAGTTCTCATAGAGCGGTTGCCAACAACCCACGCTCGGCGGTTAAACGTAACCCCGGAGCAGACTCACCGAACTGGAGACTTTTCCGGCTGATATATTCTTTTCCAGATATAAACATTCATGTGAACAGCAGAGCAAGGCTAAAAAACACATTCCATTCTGGTTACATACAGATAAGAAGATTCACACGGGACTAAGCAACACCTCCATTCCGGTTAGATTCACACATGTATTGGGACATAATTTTTAACCGTTTCACCACATTCCACTGCTTGGAATTTTACACCACATTAAGAAATATAAAAACAAGCATCTCGAGCTTTTCGGTGTATATAAAGAAGTTCAAGATGAGTGTGTGACCTTGGGTAGAAATGAAGTCAGGAAAATATATTGAGGACATTTGGCGGGTGTGATTAGGGAATTGGCTGGAGAGAACAGACAGATATGTTACACTAGTATCTGACATAGTTCCTCAAAGGGAACGTACTGTGACTATTTCAATGACATAATGAAAATGGAATCGGAGGGAAGTTGATGAACTGTTTTTATCAAAAGAAACAAGGTTTTTAACAAACAGATAAGACTAAGGGTAGACAGGTCAGCAGTAATTCATAGTTGGATTAAAAGAATTGGTGACAAAGTGACTGGCGGCAATGTGTGAAATATTCCATAACTCTGTGGATTACAGGAATGCTCCATCGAAACTGGAGAATATCCAGTGTGGCGCCTGTTTTCAAGAAAGGAGCCAGACAGAAAGCAGGAACCATTTAGCCGAACCATTATTGCTGGGAATCTGCTGGAGTCCGTTCTTAAGGAAGGAATTGCAGGGCATTTCGAAAGGCTTCACGCAGAGTCAGCACGGTGTTGT
>NW_025196679.1:0-4901 GCF_004010195.1 Chiloscyllium plagiosum
CAACTCGATTCCTGAGTCTTAAATGTGGCTGGAGTATTATTCATTAACATGACATACTTGATAAAGTTTTTGTCATATCCGGTATCTTTACCAGATAGTTTAACTGACTCAACATTTTTTTAATTTGAAAGGGGCCACGAAACCTGGCTTTGAAGGGATTTTCTACCACTGGTGGCAATACTAATACGTCATCCTCACAGGAAATCGTCAAAGTTTCAGAATTTTTTATCTGCCACCTGCTTCACTCTATACTGTGCCCTCTTCCGGTGCTGTTTAGCTAACTCACCTACTTCATCTAATCTCTCCCTCAACTCACATACATAATCCAAGTCTGAGTTATCTGGCTTTGGTCCTGTTAATTTATATTTGATTAATTTCAAAGGACTTCTCACTTCATGTAAGAATATTAACTCAAAGGAAGTAAACTGAGTAGATTTATTTGGGGCGTCTCCGATGGCAAGCAAGTTAATGGAACACCTTTATCCCAATCATTCAGGCAATCTTGACAGTACGTTGTTAACATGCTCTTCAGTGTCTGATGCTAACTTTCCAAGGCTCCCTGGTATTCAGGATGGGACGCCCTTGATTTGAAGTGCTGTATGCCGAAGCTATCCATGACTTCCTTAAAGAGCTGAGCGGGAAAGAGAGACCCTGGGTCTGACTGCATTTCTCTGGGCAGCCCACAGCAAGTAAAGAAAGCTGCCAACTCCTCCACCTCCCTGTTTGCCTTAACACTCCAATAATAGAAATGCCTCTGACAATCTGGTGGACAGATCCATTATGGACAGCAAATATTGGTTTCCACTTTTATTTTAGAAAGGGAAGCTATACAATTAATCATAACCCACGTGAAAGGTTATTCAAATGCAAGAATTGGCAACAAAGGTGCTGGTTTTAATACTGCCTGTGACTTACCTACGATTTGGCATGCATGATGTACAACAAAAATTAACCACGTCCTTGTGCATTCCAGGCCACTAGAAATGCTTCCGCACCTTAGCCTGAGTCTTCTGTACACCTAGGTGACCACCTGCAGTTAGTTCTTGTGCTAACCATAATGCTGTATGCTACCGGTAACACAATCTGGTGCACTTTAGTCCATTTCCCTTCTGCACTGACCTATCGTGGTCTCTGTTTTAATATTAGGATTCTATCTTGAAGTTAATAATATTCGACAATACATTCTGATTCCTTCTCCCCCCCCCCCCCCCCCCTCTCTCTCTCTGTGTATATGTTCTACGTCCATTAGCCTTTCGGTATTAAACACCTCTGCCTGACCCTCTGCCTGTTCAGGTTTTTCTGCACCAAACAGGGTGTCAGGTAACTGAACATCGACTCCTTTGTTTCTTTCTTTCATTTTTCCTTCCTGCTGTAAATTACGACAGTGGGATCTTGTTACTACACTGTCTGGAAAAATTCCTGTTTTTTTTTAACTCCCCAACTCCTTAGTCTTCCTTTGCCTTCTCCACCACAAGGGGTGCCTCTCCCGTCTTGGATCCCAACTACAAGCACAAACTGTATTCTTGGAACTGACACTGTCGCTCACTGTCACTGTTCCTTTCCCAATCTTGATTTGGCACTCCAACCTGATTTTACACAAGGGAATGCTTAATTTCAGTCCCCATTCCACAAATCATCACGCCCTTGAATAATATGTCACAAAGAGTGATAATACTTCAATCTCTTACTATGAGAGGCCGAGAGAAAGTGAGGACGGCAGACGCTGGCGATCAGAGTCGAAAAGTGTGGGGCTGGAAAAACACAGTAGGTCAGGCAGCATCCGAGAGCTAGGAGAGTTGACGTTTCAGGCATAAATCCTTCATCAGGAAAGTGAGGGGTAAGGGAGGGGCAAGTGGACTGAGAAATAAATAGGAGGGTGGGGCTGGAGCTGGATGGATGGGACCTTGGAAGGCGATAAGTAGATGCAGGCGGGGTGTGATGGTGATAGGTTGGAGAGGAGGGTGAAGTGGAAAGGTGGTAGGACAGATGGAAACTTCAAACTATACAGCATTAACATCAACTTCACCAATTTCCAAATCTCCCTTCCCCAACTTCATCACAGATCCAACCGTTCAAATTACCACTGCCCTCTTGAACTGTTCTAATTGTCCATCTTCCTTCCCACCTATCGACTCCACCCTCCACTCCGACATGTCACTATCACTCCCACCTACATCGTCCTATCGCCCTCCCAGTGACCCTCCCGCAAGTCCTGCTCCTACCCTCCTATTTATCTTTCAGCCCCCTCCTCCCTCCCCCACCCCCCGCCACAATCCTGACGATGGGTTTATACCTGATATTTCGACTGTCCTGCTCTTCGTATGCTGCTTGATCTATTGTGCGTTTCTGGCACCTCACTTCTCAACTATTAGAGACTGAGCAGATCCCGTATCTCACAAAATTATTATTTATTGTCCTCCCTCCTCCCCCCCCCCCCCCCCCCCCCCCCCACCCCTCCTTTTAACACTTTCACAGTTCCCCTCGATGTTGGAAACAAACCCCCCCCCCCAACCCAACACCTTCTGAGTAAACTTTATCCACAGAGGCGAATTCTTTATAGTGACCAGACACTGACTCTATACTTAGGCTGTGCAGTCTCCTGTAGCTCCTTGGAGACTTGGGGTCTTCTTTACCAGGTTTACTAATGCCACTGGCTTAACCTCTTTTACCGTATATTTTCCCAAAGTGTCTTCCTTCAACGCCCAGCATGGTGTGTCCCAGCTTACTGCAGTGAAAACACCTTTTCCCAGTGCCCTTCTTAAACCATCGGCACTGTAATTCTATGTGTTCCACTCCCTTATAGTGAGAACACATGAGGCTTTTCACCACTTTTCAACCCCCTTGAGCTTATCTTTCACCTGTGGTAAACTATTGCCAATGTGCTTTACTCTATGTTTTGCAGTGTAGGATCTCCTCTTCTCCCAATTTCTATCCCTCACAGGATGGAAATCTTCCCAGAATCTAAATTTCATCTCATGCACCAATGCATATTTACCTGCCATTTCTACCGCGCTTCTCACTTCTTGACCTTTCTGTTAATTCACATGAATCCTTACCATCTCTAGAAGTGAGTCTTTAAACTCCTCCAGCAGAAGAATCTCCCTTCGAGCCTCACAGGTCTTATCCATTTTTATGGCCGTCACCCATCTATCAAAATGACTGTGTTTAATTCTTTCAAACTCAACAGAAGTCTGACCTGATTCTCTCTCTATTTTTCTGAACCTCTGTCTATTCTTCTAGTACTAATGCACAAACACTCAAAATAGTTAGATTTATATCTGCATAATCTCTTGAGCCGTCATCTGACAGCGCTGCACATACATCACTAACTGTGCCCACCAGCTTAGTCTGAACTAGCATTACCCACAAGTTCACTGGACACGCCATCTACTGAGCCATTTTTTCAAACAAAATAAAAGAGGTTTTGATTTTTTTTCACTGAAATCTGGCAAGGTATTAACATAGTTGTATACATCCCTACGTACTCCTTTCATCTCCATCCTGTTAATTTAACTTTCTTGTCTACTTCCCAACTTCTGAATTTCACATTCGCTCTCTCTTTCTTTATCCTCTCTTTCTATTTCTTCTCTCTCTGTTTCCGTCTCTTTCTTTATCTTCTAACTCCAGTTGCCATATTTGCAATTTAAGTTTTTTCTAACTCTACTGTACTTGTCTCTTTCTCTGATACACCAAAGTGCTTGACCAACTCCATTATAATTTCAGATTTCTTTTGTCCCTGGTTAAACCCAATTCCAACCAATTTGCTAATTCTAAATATATTCCTTCTTCTTTCTTTGTAAACTTCCTTGGCAAATTTGGGAACCTCTTTAGTAATGTTAAAAGCCATTTCTCTCACTTTTAATTTAACCATCCACAAGTTAACAAAATTAAATGAATTTTCCTACCAGTTTTATTTGAAGATTCCGGTCACTAATTGCCAAGTGTTGGAATTTGCTGGGACCTTTTGTACCCCAAATCTGTTTAATTCTCTCCAAATCCCATACGGCAAAGCCCCAAACTGTTATGACATCAATGTCGAACCCCTCTGTTGATTAAAACCACACACCCAGAAAAGCTCACGTCACATCGTAATCTGTTAAAACATGCGAACTCCCAAATTCCACTAATAAAAGTAAAATAACAGTTTATATGTTTGCAAGTTAGCTCGTTGTGCTTGAAGGTTTGTTTTCAGATGTTTCGACACCACGACTCGGTAACGTCGTCAATGAGAGTCTTCGCTGAAGCTCTGGTGGTAAGTCCCACCTCTCTATTTATAGGTTTTGGTTTTTATGGTGGGTGATGTCATTTCCAGTTCTTTTGTTTTACAAGAGAAGGTAGATAGGACCTAAATTTATGTGTTTATTGTTGGACTTCTGGTTAGAATGCCATTCCTCTAAGAACGTATTTTCGTGTCTTGGGATGTGTGTGCATTTTTCCCCAATCAAAGTGGTGCCTTTCTTTGTCTGTACGTTTGGAACATAGTGGCAATGTCGTGTCTTTTGGTGGCCAGTCGGTGTTCATGTATCCTGTTAGCATGACAACAGGACCATTTCAATGGCGGAAAAATAATGTTATACACAGTGTTTAATCAATGTGTATGTGTAGGTAAGTAACATTTTTAATATGTGCACAACAGTCTAAATGAACAACGGAGATACAGTCAGCGAAAAATGATGCACATACCAGCACATGATGTATAAAATTTATAAAACATTATTTGATGCTCATCTAAAGTGATATGTTCCGCTTCTCTCAATGTTCCCTTCTTTTCTGGAATTCTCGACTCTAATCTCTCATTCTTGTCAGGATGTGTGTCATAAATTCATGCTTCTGCTGTTCCAACTTATTTCAGTTAATCCAATTTCTACCGGGAATTCAATATATTGGTCTTCTGGGTTCTT
>NW_025196680.1:0-4901 GCF_004010195.1 Chiloscyllium plagiosum
CAGCATGAGGTTAGGTTTTGTTTAAATCACTCGATACTGTCTCCATTAAACTCTTGCAGAAAAGGGTCCACATGGGTTAGGTACAGAGTAAAGCTCCCTCTACACTGTCCCCATCAACCAATCCCAGGACAGGTACAGTATGGAGTTAGATGAGGAGCAAAGCTCCCTTTACATCGCCCCCATGAAACCCTCCCAGGATAGGGATCAGAAGACCATAAGATGATAAGACATCGGAGTGGAAGCAAGGCCATTCAGCCCATTCCACCATTTAATCATGGCTGATGGGCGTTTCAATTACACTTACCCACACTCTCCCTGTACCCCTTAATTCCCTGCGAGATCCTTTCCATGTCTCCTCATTTCCATTCTGAATTGACCCCCTCTAATTATAAAGCTGTGCCCACGAGTCCTACTCTCCCCACCTAACAGAAACAACTTCCCAGTATCTACACATTCTAAGCCATGCATTATCTTATAAATTTCTATTAGTTCTCCCCTTAACCTTCTAAACTCTAATGAATACAATCCCAGATCCTCAGCCATTCGTATGGTAGGCCTACCATTCCAGGGATCATCCGTGTGAATCTCTGCTGGACATGCTCCAGTGCCAGTATGTCCTTCCTGAGGTGTGGGGCCCAAAACTGGATACAATGTTGTAAATGGGGCCTAACTAGAGCTTTACAAAGTCTCAGAAACACCCGGCCGCTTTTACATTCCAATACTCTTTAGAAAAATGACAACATTGCATGTGCTTTCTTAATCACGGACTCAACCTGCAAGTCAACATTTAGAGAATCCTGGACTCGCACTCCCAGATCTCTTTGTACTTTGGCTTTATGAATTTTTCTCACCGTTTCAAAAATAGTCCATGCTTATATTCTGTTTTCCAAAGTACAAGACCTTGCATTTGTTCACACTGAATTTCATCAGCCATTTCCTGGGCTACTCTCCTAAACTGTCTCAATCTTTCTGCAGCCTCCCCACCTCCTCAGTGCTACCTGTCTGTCCACCTAACTGCGTCTTATCGGCGAACTTTACCAGAATGCCCCCAGTCCCTCCATCCAGATCATTAATATATAAAGTGAACAGCCGCAGTCCCAACACTGAACCCTGCAGGACACCACTTGTCACTAACTGCCATTCTGAAGAAGAACCTTTTATCCCACCTCTCTGCCTTCAGTCAGACAGCCAATCCTGAATCCATGCCAGGAGCTCACCTCGAACACTATGGGCCTTCCCCTTACTCAGCAGCCTCCCATGAGGCACCTTATCAAAGGCCTTTTGGAAGTCTAGATCGATAACAATCACAGAGACAATAAAACACTTTCTCCATATGACCAAAAACTGATTGTCTTCCATCCACTGGTGTCCCGGTCTTGTGTGGGTCACAGATTGAGCTCTGAAACATCTCCAGGGCAATCTCATCCTGTATCTGTGTCTCTGGCTCTATATCAGTGTCTGTAAGTCTCCCTGTTTCTAAAATTCCCTCCATTTCCTACAATGCCGGATATATTCCAAAACAGTTCGATTACCTGTAAAACATTTTGGGATACCCTTAAGATATAAAACAGAAAGTGCTTTATAACTGCCCACTCCCTCCGTTTAAATGAGGATAACCAGTGTATTTCTGCTACATTTATATTGTCCGTAAATCACACAGAACATTCACACCCAGGGACCGTGAACAATCCGGAAGGTCCATGAAGTGTCGGTCTTTATTGCAGGCGATTGGCCATCGACAGTAAGGAAGCCTTCCTGTGACTGTTTCACTGAGACAGCATCAGGAATCCTGTGGCCCACTTTGATCCTCACACTGACTGTTCATCGTCTCTGCAAATAAAACCACATTTTCAAGATGCAGGAATGTGAACGAAAACAGCTGCTGATGTGCTTCCCCAATGTAATCACTGATACTTTTCAGAGTGAGTGAAACATCTCCAGGACAATTTCATCCTGTACCTGTGGCTCTGGCTCTGTATCAGTGTCTGTAACTCTCCCTGTTTCTAAAATTCCCTCCATTCCCTACAATGCCGGGTATATTCCAAAACAGTTCGATTCCCTGTAAAACATTTTGGGATACCCTTAAGATATAAAACAGAAAGTGCTTTATAACTGCCCACTCCTCCGTTTAAATGAGGATAACCAGTGTATTTCTGCTACATTTATATTGTCCGTAAATCACACAGAACATTCACACCCAGGGACCGTGAACAATCCGGAAGGTCCATGAAGTGACGGTCTTTATTGCAGACGATTGGCCATTGACAGTAAGGGAGCCTTCCTGTGACTGTTTCACTGAGACAGCATCAGGAATCCTGTGGCCCACTTTGATCCTCACACTGACTGTTCATCGTCTCTGCAAATAAAACCACATTTTCAAGATGCAGGAATGTGAACGAAAACAGCTACTGATGTGCTTCCCCAATGTAATCACTGATAGTTTTCGAGGGGGGGGTGATTTTCAGGAGGACATTAAACTGACAGAAACACAGAAACCAAGAGCAAGAAGAGGCCATTCAGCCCTTCCAGCCTGCTGTCCCATTCAGTGTGGTCATGTCTGACTCTCTGTTTCATTGCTATATTCCCAATTTCTCTCCAAACCCTGTGATGTCATTTAGCAGTTAAAACATTATCAATTTCTTTCCTGAATATGCTCAGTAACCTGTGCTCCACAGCCTTCTGTGGGAGAGAATTCCTCAGGCTGATCACTCTGTGTGAAGATAATTCTCTTCCTCTCTACTTGAAATGTGTGAGCCCATGTCCTGAGACTATGATGCTTGTTCTGAGAATACCCACCCAGGGGATACAGCCCACCCCCTGTATCTAGTCTGTCCAACCGTTAGAATTGGATACATTTCCATCAGATCCCCCTCTCATTGTCGTGAATACATGCCCAGATAAACCAACCTCTCATGGGACGGTGCTGTCATCCCCGGGACCTGCCGAGTGAAGCTAATGAGCTGTCAGAGGAAGTGGTGGAGGATGGTACAATGACAAAATGTGGTTCACATTTGAAGGAGGAACAGAAATAAAAAACAGAATGACTCGGTTGAAAATAGTGAGAAGTTATTTAATATCATTATCCAGAGGGATTTATGGGATCAGAAATGTAACTGATAGTGGAGTCAATGAGGAGGAGGATAAATGCTACATTGTCAGTTATTTCCAGCAGACCGGATAAGGACAGGGAGGTAGTCTACTGTGAAACTTTCTCAGCCAGACTTTCCCTTTCATTGAAGATATTAATATCCCTTTGGATCCTCTGTCACACAATCGCTCTGTAACACATTCTACACACAGCATCACTGGGGTCTCTCACATTGAGGATGACTCTCTTCCACTCTGAGTGAGTCACTCGGTGGCTGTACAGACCAATGCTGCTTATTGGGAAGGATTCCTGAAACAGGGAACGTTTCTGGGTTGGAGGTAGTTACAGAGATAGAGGCCGTGCACACTCATGGATGTTTCAGGCTGGGTGATAGCATTGACATATCTGATAGCAATATAACATTAAAATACAGATTTGAAGGCAAGACCAATCTGAAACGCAGATGTTGCTGGAGACAGCGCAGTTCAGATGGAAACCACATGGAGTTACCTAATGGATGGCAGACACTTCAGCGACATGAAGCCGACTGACAACAAAATCATGGTTAACATGTCAAGTCTGAGTTTGAAATTTCCAGTAATGGTGTAAGAACAGGGTGTAGGAAGATTTAAACAGCATGTGGATTGATGCAGTAATTAAACACAAACAAACACACTTGATGCTGAGACCTGGTTCGAAGTTATCCAAAAGCTCGGATTTAAAACTGAGATTGGGAACTCTCTGAGACAATTCCCGGGAAGGTGTGGAGTGTGTGATCTGCTGTCAAGTGATGACATTGACGTCTGTGCTGAATATAGACTCAGTTCCTGGAACTGTCTCCAGCTTTTCTCCCAATCCTTGAGACAGGCTCCTTGGGCTGAGATACTTAATGTTCGCAATCATCATGTTTATGGGTATAATCTGTCCAGATTATCCCCACTCCACCCCCCATCACCCCCACCTCCCAATCACCCGAGCACTCTCACTAGGCAGCTGGAGAACAGAACACCCCCTAGTACCAGCTACTGGTGGGAGAATCAGAATGACATGAATAATTGGGATAGTTTACTGAAGCATAAGAAACAGTCCAGCATCGACATGGATGTTCATTTTGAAAACAGAAACGTTGTTTGTTTTCTCGGATGGAAAGAGCTGAAAACCGAAGCATTAGAGCTGGAGTGCAGTGTCCTCCAGCTCATTCACACTGGTCCCCAAATATTAAACCAAAACAGAACAGGAATTGTTGCAAAGACTCTGCAGGTTTGGCAGCATCTGTGGGAGAGAAATCAGAGTTACAGTTTCAGGTCCAGTGACCTTCTTTCAGGACCGAAATATTACCTCTGCTCTCTGAATGGGAAACCTCTGTCCTTACCTATGTCTTCTTTAGGTTCTCTTGATGTCTGCTAAATATTCCATCTTCTCTGATCTCTCTGACAGATTTGCATCTCTGGAAGGGTTCCCTTTGGTCCTCCATGGTCATTTCTAGCCCATCACCCACGGGGCTTTGAGCTTTTGTCAGATTTATGCAGTGATTAGTTCAATAACTCTGGAAACTGAATATTTCACCGCTCTATTGAACTGAGCTCTGAACTTGGGCAGAGCTTCCATATAAATAAGGGTGTTTGTGCAGCAGCTTACATTGCGCAGCATGTATCCAACTTGTTCAAAGATGTCATAGTCATAATCATTTAAATGATTTGGGACATCGAGAATATATAAAACATATAGCAGTCAGAGAAGGATGAAATTTCCAGATATAATGGAGAGTAAAATCACTGCCGTAGTCCTACTCTTCATCTCAGGGTCAACCTGG
>NW_025196681.1:0-4902 GCF_004010195.1 Chiloscyllium plagiosum
TTTGAATCCAGTTCTAATTGCTGGTACGTTTATCCTCCTTGTTCCTTTCTATTTTTCTCTGACGTCCATTTCCCACATCACTACATTGCTCACCTGCCTTGATTTGGATTGGCCATGCTAAATTGCCCATAGTGCCCAGGGATGCACAGGTTAGGTGGGTTAGCCAATGGGAAATGCAGAGTTATAGTTTCATAGTCATAGAAGTAGGAGTAGGCCATTTGGCCTGTTGAGCCTGTTTCACCATTTATTAAGATCGTGGCTGATCAATCCATCATCTCAGCTCTTCTTACTTGCATTATCTCAAACCCTTGATTCCCTAAGGGGTGGGGGCGGGAGGGGTGTATGAGCAGGATGCCCTTCGGAGGGGTCAGAATGGACTTGATGGGCTGAATGGCCTGCTTCCACACTGTAGGGCTTCTATGATTTACCGCAGTTGTGTTTGCCTTCGATCACAGCTCCCAGAATCCCCCACTTTCTGCAAATTGAAAGACAAATCCCACCCTGCCCTCTCGTATGTATGTTATCTAAATGCTTAATCGTTTCTTGTAAATACAGCCCACACCTCCCGCTGCTGCCAGTAACGTTTACAATGCTGATGAAACAATGCCATTCCTGCAGTACTGAAAACCGTAAGGCTTCGAACAATACCAGTTACTGATTCACCGCTCCTCCTGATGGACAATGTTGGAAATACAATGTTGGAGGCTGGCAGAAATGAGCAGTTTAACTCAGAAGTCCACTTAACTCTTCACTGGGCACCCCAATCAGCACACTGTCCTTACTGCTGGTAAGCCTTAAAGCACTTCACCCCCACAGTGCAATGAATTCCCACTTTCCACCAAAATCCTGGACGTACTCACGTACTCAGTTGCTGTCTCACCAATGAAATATTTCATTGTCACTTCTTCTGCTTCCAGTAAAGGCAAAACATCTTTGAAAGCTGCTCTGAAAGTCCAGTCTTCATAACACTTCTGCTTTCACGCAAGATGATTAAAGTCATATTCACAGAAACACAGCCTTCAGTCCAACTCATCCATGCCGACCAGATATCCTAAACTCATCTAATCCCATTTGCCAGCATTTGGCCTGTATCCCTCTCAATCCTTCTTATTCACATACCCATCCAGACGCCTTTTAAATGTTGTAATTGTAGCAGCCGCCACGACTTCCTCTGTAGCTCATTCCAAACATGCACTACCCTCTGTGTGAAAACGTTGCCCCTCAGGTCCGTTTTAAATCTTTCCCCTTTCACGTGAAACCTATGCCCTCTCGGTTTGGAGTCGCCTACCATGGGGAAAAGAGTTTGGCTGTCCAACCTATCCATACCCCTTATAAACTTCTGTATGGTCACCCATCAGCTTCCAATGCTCCAGGGAAAATATCCCTTGCGTATTCAGCATCTTGCTATCGCTCAAACCCTCCAACTCTGCCTACATCTTTGTAATTCTTTTCTGAACCCTTTTAAGTTTCACAACATTCTTCCAGAGGAGGGCAACTGGAATTGCACACAGTTTTCCAAAAGTGGCCTAACATAACCTCCCAACTTCTGTACTCAATGCTCTGACCAATAAAGGAAAGCGTACCAAATGCCTTCTTCACTATCCTGTCTCCCTGGAATTCCACTTACAAGGAATTATGAACCTGCAAGGACACTTTGTTTAGCAACACTCCCCATTAACTATGTAAGTCGTGCCCTCATTTGCCTTTCAAAATCTAACACCTCACATTTATCTAAATTGAACTCATTTTGCCCATCAGCCCATCCAATCAATTCTAATTTATATTGAACTTCGTTTCGTCTCTCGTCCCCTAAAAGCTGAGAATCTCCATCCCACACACACTCCCTCCATTCTGACTTTGCTGAACCTAATTCCTGCTGTAACTCATCCTGAAGGGTATGGTTCATGCTGATTAACAGGCCCGCACTCGGGGGAGGTGGAGATCTAATTGAAACAGACAGAATTCTGAATGGCCTGGACAGAGTGCACGTGGGGAAGATGTTCCTATTGATAGCAGAGTCTAGGACCCGAGGGCACAGCATCAGAAAAATGAATATCTTTTAGAACAAAGATAAGGTGAAACATTTTCAGCTGGTGAGTGGTGAATATGTGGAATTCATTGCTGCAGAAGGCTGTGGAGGCCAGGTCACTGAGTAGATTTAAGATGGAGATAGATAGGTTCTTGAGTATCAAGGGGATCGAGGGTTACAGGGAGAAAGTGGGAGAATGGGATTGAGAATGGGCTGAGAGGCCTAATTTCTGCTCCTGCGTTTTATGGTCTCTTGCTGTTATGGACTGGGAGTGTGCAAATTGGGAGCAGGAATTTAGCCTGTCGAGCTTGCACCAGCATTGAAAAGATCATAAGTAGATCTGAGTATACCGACGTAAAAGGTAAAAACAAGGACTGCAGATGCTGGAAACCAGAGTCTAGATTAGAGTGGTGCTGGAAAAGCACAGCAGATCAGGTAGCTCCTCGGATGCTGCCTGACCTGCCATGAATATACCTACATTCAGGTTAATAAGCTGGAAATGTTTCCACTGGAGCAGAGGAGGATTACAAAATCGTGAGAGGTATAGATGAGGTGAACGGCCAAAATCCTTTCTCGAGGCTGGGGTTAAGATTACAGAGCAAATTTTGAAAGAGAGAGAGGTGAAAGATTTTAAAAGGACATGAGGGTCGCCATTTTCTTCCCTCCAGAGAGTGGTTAGTGTGTGGACTGAATTTCCAGACAAAGGGGTGGATGCAGATACATTTAGAACATTTAAAAGACATTTGGATTAGTATATGAATGATGAAGTTTAATTTAAATACATGTGAAGTGCTGGAGTTTGGAAAAGCAAATCAAAGCAGGACTTATGCACTTTATGGTAAGGTCCTGGGGAGTGTTGCTGAACAAAGAGACCTTGGAGTGCAGGTTCATAGTTCCTTGAAGGTAGAGTCCCAGGTAGATATGATAGTGAAGGCAGCATTTGGTATGTTTTCCTTTATCGGTACAGCACTGAGTAAAGGAGTTGGGAGATAGGTGATGTTGCAGCTCTACAGGGCATTGGTGAGGCCACATTTGGAATATTGCGTGCAACTCTGGTCTCCTGCCCATCAGAAGGACGGTGTGAAACTTGAAAGGGTTCAGAAAAGATTTACCAGCATGTTGCCAGATTTGAAAAAATTAGCTCTCGGGAGAGGCTGAATAGGCTGGGGCTGTTTTCCCTGGAGCGTCGGAGGCTGAGGGAAGACTTTAGAGGTTCATAAAGTCTTGAGAGGCATGGATAGGGTAAATAGACAAAGTCTTCTCCCTGGGGAGGGGGAGTGCAGAACTAAAGGTTTTGGGCGAACCGGGAATGACATAAAAGAGCTCTAAGGGGAGCCTTTTCACACAGAGTAGTTCTTATATGAAATGACTAGCCAGAGGAAGTGGTGGAGACTGGTATAAATACAGAATTTAAGAGGCATTTGGATTGGTATATAATAGAAGGGGTTCGAGTGATATGGGCCCAGGGCTGGCAAATAGACTAGATTAGGATAACTGATAGGCATGGACAAATTGGACCAAAGGGTCTGTTTCTGTGCTGTACATCTCTATGACTCCAATATAAAAGGTTCAGAGGGAGAAAGGTTAAACACAGGCAGGTGGGTCCAGTTTAGTTTGAGAACATAGTCAGCATAGTAAGTGATCTGTAATGGTCTTGCCTCCCCCATAATCATCACTTCTTTGTTGTTCAAAAATCAGATGAACTCAGCCTTGGATATATTCAATTACGCCCAAACTGCAGGAAGGCGTCCCCACTTCTGAACTCAATTCCTCTTGCTAATGTACCACTTGCCTTGCTCACTACTTGCTGCACCTGTCTGACAACTTGCATTGACTGGATTAGAAGGACGCAGAGGCCCCTTTGTTCATCCAACATCATTGCTGATGAAAGGCTCGAGCCTGAAATGTCAATTCTCCTGTATTTGCCATTAAAAAAAAGACCTGGACTAACTTTCCCAGAGTCTGTCCCCTCCCTGGATTCACTCCGTTTCCCTTCAGTTCCTGCAAGTCAACAGCTCAACCCCGGAACGGAACAGGGGTGAGAAAAGAGTGTGTTGAACTCACAGATGTTGGAGAACGATGGGTTTACTGTGATTGGCAGGAGGACCAGTCTCCATCCGGTTCTCCAGAGCTTCTCATTGTTCCATCAAAACAAGGTCACGGAGTGTTTCCGCTTGTTGCGTGGGCATGCGTAATATTTTGCCGACATCGTGGAACATGCGCAGTGCGTTGCTGACACTGATTAGCATGGGCAGTATGGAGATGTTGGCATAACTGACAGATTTTCAAAGTTAAAAATCACACAATGCCATGTTGTCGCCGAACAGGTTTATTTGGAATCACTAGTTTTCGAAGCGCTGCTCCTTCATCGGTTGGTTGTGGAGCAGAATCATAACAAACAGACTTTATAGCAACGGGATTGCAGTGTCATGGGATGTAATATTAAACAACTTTAGCTTACCTCTACTCATTTTTTAGAATGACCATGTTAGTTTTGTTTCTTTCACATGGAAATCCCAGAACTTTTCAAAAGTTACGTTGTCAAGCTAGATTTTAACATAGGTGTCATCTCAATCAGATAATGCATTGAAGGTGTTAAGTTAAAGTCTGTCTGTGTCCCAATGTTAGGTCAGACGGATTCTATTTCTATCGTTGTATTACAGAATCTTGCGTGTATGAGTTTTTGAGCAAAATAAAATGTGATTCTGCAAGTAAAATTCAACCCACAAACTTTTATGTGTGTGTGTGTGTGCAGGAGAAACCAAGTGATCATGTGTGTGTGAGAGAGTGTAATGGGGTATAAGTCTGAGAGGGTGTGTATGTGTATGTGTGTGTGTGTGAGAGTGTGTGGAATGGAGTATAAGTCTGTGAGA
>NW_025196682.1:0-3433 GCF_004010195.1 Chiloscyllium plagiosum
CTCTGAATTCTTCCTCATGACTACCTTTGTCACTTTGATTTTCCCAATCTACATTAAGATTAAAGTCAGCCATGATTAATATACAGTTACTTTTACATGATCTTATTATGTACCAATTTATTCTCCACCTTAACAGAACAAACAGGGGGACTGCAGACACCAGTGTCGTCTTCCCTTGTTATTTCTTTCTTCCACCCATGTGCATTCTACATCATCTGATGCAAGGTCATTTCTTGTTATGGCTCTTATTCCACTTGTACTAATAAAACTGTCCTACCACCCTTTCCTTCCTGCTTGTCATTTTTTTTGTAAATATATTTATTAGCAAACTTTTTTTTAAACTTTACAAACATATAAAATTATTGAAAAATACAATCAATAACAAATATCTGTTTAATAAAAATAAAACAAACACAAAAACAATACAACTACTGTCTCCTAACTATTAACCTACCCTCTAATACAAAACAAGCCCTAACACTGTGCAAAGCAACATCGGAAAAAAAAGAAAGAAAGGCAAAAAAAAACCAAAAGAGAAAACAGAATACAGAACAGTTATGCTCGGCGCAAAGTTCACAAACAGAGAAACGGGAGCATTGTATATATACCCGTATTAACTCAGGAGACCCCCTCCAGGGCCCATGGCTTGACAAATTTAACCATCCTGGTTAAACAAAACCCCCAGTTAAGACAACTGACAAATCTGTTTCCAAATAACTCAAGTAGGGCTGCCATATCTTATAAAAATGGTCTGTTGTGTGGTGCACAATGTTTGTAAAAAAAAGTCCAAGGGAATGTGCTCCATAATTAATTTCTGCCATCCCAGCAAGCCCGGAGGGTTCTCAGACACTCAGTTCATCAGAATATTCTTCTGTGCACAGTATGCAAGAATATTAAATAGTTTCTTCCCATGCCTGTCTAAAGATGGTAAATTCGATAAACCTAAGAGGAGAGATATCAGGTCTACTTTGACTTCAGTCCTCAATACCCTCCCTATTTCTCCCGCCACAGCGCTCCAATAAACACGGAGCCTGTGGCATGTCCAGAAGCAATGGATAAGAGTACACTTATTTTACATTTGGGGCACACTGAAGATCCCCCTTTTTTTAAAATTCGCCAGGCGGTCTGGTGTCAGATGAACCCTGTGCAGAACTTTTAACTGCGTAGCGCATGTCTATTACAGACTGAGATCTTTCGAGTATTCGTCCATATGTTCTCCCATGTTTCAGAAGAGACCTCCACTCCTAGCTCTTGCTCCCAGACCTCTCACAACCGGTTAATGTCCTGCCAGGCCCTGCCTCCCAGCAGGCGATAGAGGGCACTAATCGAAAGGGTGCTTGTGGAACTTAGCAACAACCTCTCTGTATCGAGCCTATTGGGCTTAGTGAGAAGCATTGTCTTCTTCTGAATGAAATCCCTAATCTGGAAAAAACAGAAAAAATCTCTGCTGGATAACCCATATTTGCAGCTCAATTGCTCGAAAGACATCATAACCTCCCCCTCAAACAAGTCTCCCAAACTAGAAATTCCTCTCGCTGCCCATAGTTTGAACCCTGAGTCCATCATTCCTGGTCAGAACCCTGGCATGTCAACTATAGGTGTAAGTGGCGAAGTATTGGATAAACAACCCTCACTCTGACGCATCGCCCTCCAAGCTCTGATTGTACTAATGACAATGGGGTTCTGGCAGTGGTCCATAACTGTCCCGGAGGGTTCTCAGACACTCAGTTCATCAGAATATTCTTCTGTGCACAGTATGCAAGAATATTAAATAGTTTCTTCCCATGCCTGTCTAAAGATGGTAAATTCGATAAACCTAAGAGGAGAGATATCAGGTCTACTTTGACTTCAGTCCTCAATACCCTCCCTATCTCTCCCGCCACAGCACTCCAATAAACACAGAGCCTATGGCAAGTCCAGAAGCAATGGGCAAGAGTACCTACACTTATTTTACATTTGGGGGATATTAAAGATGCCCCTTTATTAAACTTCGCCAGACGGTCTGGTGCCAGATGAGCCCTGTGCAGAACTTTTAACTGCATAGCGCATGTCCAATTATAGACTGAGATCTTTCGAGTATTCGCCCATATGTTCTCCCATGTTTCAGAAGAGACCTCCACTCCTAGCTCTTGCTCCCAGACCTCACACAACCGGTTAATGTCCTGCCAGGCCCTGCCTCCCAGCAGGCGATAGAGGGCACTAATCAAAAGGGTGCTTGTGGAACTTAGCAACAACCTCTCTGTATCGAGCTTATTGGGCTTAGTGAGAAGCATTGTCTTCTTCTGAATGAAATCCCTAACCTGGAAAAAACAGAAAAGATCTCTGCTGGGTAACCCATATTTGCAGCTCAATTGCTCGAAAGACATCATAACCTCCCCCTCAAACAAGTCTCCCAAACTAGAAATTCCTCTCGCTGCCCATAGTTTGAACCCTGAGTCCATCATTCCTGGTCAGAACCCTGGCATGTCAACTATAGGTGTAAGTGGCGAAGTATTGGATAAACAACCCTCACTCTGACGCATCGCCCTCCAAGCTCTGATTGTACTAATGACAATGGGGTTCTGGCAGTGGTCCACAACTATCCTCAACTTATCCATGAACAACAGGTCAATAAGAGGGCACTTTGCTTGGGAGGCCTCAATATCTAGCCATATTGAGTTTGGATCGTTACCTACCCAATCGCAGACAAAGGACAGCAGGGAACTCTATTGATATCTTCTGATGTCTGGGAAATCAACTTCTCCCCCTCCTTGAGACAACTGCAATTTAGTAAGTTTGATGAGGGGCCGCCCACAATGCCAGACAAAGGAACCAAATCACCCCATAAGCTTCCGTAGGGTTGACCTGGGAAACATTATAGGAGCATACGTACGGGATAAAGCAAACGAGGAAGAACATTCATCTTAATGAGAGATATTCGGCCCAGCCATGAAATTGGAAGAGCCTCCCATTTCTGGAGATCTCGCCTAATATTGTCGAGCAAGTGAGCAAAGTTAGTCCGAAATAAAGATCAAACTTGGGGGTAATAAAAATGCCTAGGTACCGGAACCCTGCCCATGACCACTTAAAAGAGAACATAGAGCCACCTTCAACTTCTGGCACATCCTTAAGGTTCCCCAAAAAGGCATAGCCTCCGATTTTGAAAAGTTAATCTTATATCCTGAAATAGCCCCAAATGAATTGATACATTCTATCAGGTGGAGTACAGAGGTCATCGGGTTCGATAAAAACAGAAGGACGTCATCCGCATACAGTGTAATCTTGTGTGCCCTCAATCCCACTTCCAGAGCGGTTATGTGGAAGTTCTGATGAATGGCCTCTGCCAGCGGCTCTATCACCAATGTAAACAACAACGGTGAGAGGGGGCAGCCTTGCCGACTACCCCTACCAATCGTAAGATTCCCAGACTTCACCCCGTTGGTGATGACCGCGG
>NW_025196682.1:3841-4902 GCF_004010195.1 Chiloscyllium plagiosum
AGGGCCAGGCGCTTTCCCACTCTGAAGTTGTCTAGCTGCCTCCTGTATTTCCTGAACTGTCAAGGGGGCATTAAGGAGAGAGGCCTGTTCCAAGGTTACCCCTGGGAGGTCCAGGTTCTTAAAAAGGGTCTCCATTTTAGCCCTCCTGTCTTCGCAACCTTCAGACTGATACAATTCAGAGTAAAAGCTCCGAAAAGCCTCATTAATCTTTTTAGCATCGTATGTAAGGACCCCGGCGCTGTCTCTGATTGCAGTATTGGATTGGGGAGCACACTTTTTCCTAGTCAGGTACGCTAAATACTTCCTGGCCTATCCCCATATTCGAACAGTCTCTGTCTAGCAAAAGCAAGTTCTTCCTTTGTGTTTTGTGTCAGTATTGAATTCAAGGCAGCCCAAAGGGCTGTGATCCGCTGTAGCTTAGTCACCGAAGGCTGTGCAAAATGTGCTGCCTCCGCAGCTTTCAACTGCGTCTCAAGTAGATGCTGCTGTCCCTCCTTCTGTCGCTTCCGGCTAGCCGAATAGGAAATAGCTAATCCCCTAGCAAAGGCCTTAGCAGTCTCCCATTGCATGGATGGACTACTAGCCGTGCCTGAGTTGATAGTCAAGAATTCGTGAAACTCCTTCAAAACGTATTCCAGAAACTCCTTCAAAACGTATTCCACAAATTTGGAATCCTTAAGGAGAAAAGGGTCCAAACGCCAGTGCCGCAAACCTCGCCCTTCACTCTTGGCCTTAACCTCCAAATATACTGCTGCATAATCAGAGATAGCTATATTCCCAATTTTACAATTCATAACCTAATCCAGAAGGGCTGAGGGAGCCAGAAAGAGGTCAATCCTTGTGTGACATTTATGTGGGTTTGAAAAAAAGATGAAGTCCCTGCTGGTAGGGTGAAGACATCTCCAAATATCCACCAGCCCCAACTCCTCGCATAAGTCAACCATCTGCTTGGCCTGCAAAGAAATAGTTGGGGGCCCACAAGGCATCCTGTCCACTGTCGGACCCAAAAGACAATTAAAATCCCCTCTCAATAATAATGTGCCACGTTTTAAAGGCACTCA
>NW_025196683.1:0-4902 GCF_004010195.1 Chiloscyllium plagiosum
AACATGACCCTGTCACAGGGAGGTCTGGACAGTAAATCCCTACTCACCGCCATGGCCATGACACAGGGGATTCCGGACAGTCAATCCCTACTCACTAACATGGCCCTGTCACAGGGAGTTCAGGACAGTCAATCCCCACTCACTAACATGACTCTGTCACAGGGAGTTCAGGACAGTCAATCTGTACTCATTAACATGACCCTGCCGCAAGGGGTTCAGGACAGTTAATCCCCACTCAACAAAATGACCGTGTCACAGGGAGTTCAGGACAGTCAATCCCTACTCACTAACATGACCGTGTCGAAGGGAGTTCAGGACAGTCAATGCCTACTCACTAACATGGCCAGTCAATCCCTACTGACTAACATGACCCTGTTACAGTGACCTTAATACAGTCAATCCCTACTCACCAACTTGACCCTGTCACAGGGAATTCAGGAAAGTCAATCCCTATTCACCAACTTGACCCTGTCACATGGAATTCAGGAAAGTCAATCCCTACTCACGAACTTGACCCTGTCACAGAGAATTCAGGAAAGTCAATCCCTACTCACAAACATGACCCTGTCACAGGGAGGTCAGGACAGTCAATCCCCACTCACTAACATGACGGTGACACAGGGGATTCAGGCCAGACAATTCCTACTCACTAACATGACTGTGTCAAAAGGAGTTCAGGACAGTCAATCCCTACTTCTTAATATGACCCTGTCACAGGGAGGTCAGGACAGCCAATCCCTACTTACAAACATGGCCGTGTCACAGGGAGTTCAGATAGCCAATCCCTACGTACTAATATGACCCCGTCACAGGGAATTCAGGACAGTCAATCCCTACTCACTAACATGACCCTGTCACAGGGAGTTCATACAGTCAATCCCTACTCACTAACATGACCCTGCCGCAGGGAGTTCAGGACAGTCAATCCCCACTCAACAAAATGACCGTGTCACAGGGAATTCAGGACAGTCAATCCCTACTCACTAACATGACCCTGTCACAGGCAGTTCAGGACAGTCAATCCCTACTCACTAACATGACCCTGCCACAGGGAGTTCAGGACAGTCAATCCCCACTCAACAAAATGACCCTGTCACAGGGAGTTCAGGACAGTCAATCCCTACTCACTAGCATGACCGTGTCACATTGAGTTCAGGACAGTCAATCCCTACTCACTAACAAGACTGTGTCACGGGGAGTTCAGGCCAGTCAATCCCTACTGACTAACATGACCCTGTTACAGGGACCTTAAGACAGTCAATCCCTACTCACCAACCTGACCCTGTCACAGGGAATTCAGGAAAGTCAATCCCTATTCACCAACTTGACCCTGTCATATGGAATTCAGGAAAGTCAATCCCTACTCACCAACTTGACCCTGTCACAGGGAATTCAGGAAAGTCAATCCCTACTCACAAACATGACCCTGTCACAGGGAGGTCAGGACAGTCAATCCCCACTCACTAAAATGACGGTGACACAGGGGATTCAGGTCAGACAATCCCTACTCACTGACATGACTGTGGCTCAGGGATTCAGGACAGTCAATTCCTACTCACTAACATGACTGTGTCACAAGGAGTTCAGGACAGTCAATCCCTACTTCTTAATATGACCCTGTCACAGGGAGGTCAGGACAGTCAATCCCTAATTACAAACATGGCCGTGTCACAGGGAGTTCAGATAGCCAATCCCTACGTACTAATATGACCCAGTCACAGGGAATTCAGGACAGTCAATCCATACTCACTAACATGACCCTGTCACAGGGAGTTCAGGACAGTCAATCCCTACTCACAAACATGACCATGTCACAGGGAATTCAGGACAGTCAATCCCAACTCACTAACATGGGCCAGTCACAGGGAGTTCTAGAGAGTCAATCCCTACTCACCCAAATGACCCTGTCACTGGGAGTTCAGGACAGACAATCCGTACTCACTAACATGGCCCTGTCACAGCGAATTCAGGACAGTCAATGCCTACTCACTAACATAGCCGTGACACAGGGAGTTCAGGAAAGTCAATCCCTACTCACGAACATGGCCCTGTCATAGGGAGTTCAGGACAGTCAATCCCCACTCACTAACATGTCCCTGTCACTGGGAGTTCAGGACAGTCAATCCCTACTCACTAACATGTCCCTGTCACTGGGAGTTCAGGACAGTCAATCCCTACTCACTAACATGACCCTGTCACAGGGAATTCAGGACAGTCAATCCCTACTCACCAACTTGACCCTGTCATAGGGAATTCAGGAAGGTCAATCCCTACTCACAAACATGACTCTGTCACAGGGAGGTCTGGACAGTCAATCCCTACTCAACGCCATGGCCATGACACAGGGGATTCCGGACAGTCAATCCCTACTCACTAACATGGCCATGTCACAGGGAGTTCAGGACAGCCAATCCCTACTCACAAACATGGCCGTGTCACAGGGAGTTCAGGATAGCCAATCCCTACGTACTAATATGACCCAGTCACGGGGAATCCAGGACAGTCAATCCCTACTCACCAACACGACCGTGTCACAATGTTCTCTATAATGTACACAGGGACAGATGTTCTCTATACTGTACACTGGCACTGCTGTTCGCTATAATGTACACAGGGACTGTGTTTCTCTATAATGTACACAGGCACTGTTGTTCACTATAATGTATACAGGCACTGCTGTTCGCTATAATGTACAGAGGGACTGCTGTTCTCTATAATGTACACAGGGACTGCTGTTCTCTGTAATGTACACAGGGACTGCTGTTCTCTATAATGTACACAGGGACAGATGTTCTCTATACTGTAAACGGGCTCTGCTGTTCGCTATAATGGACACAGAGACTGTGTTTCTCTGTAATGTACACAGGCACTGTTGTTCACTATAATGTATACAGGCACTGCTGTTCGCTATAATGTACAGAGGGACTGCTGTTATCTATAGTGTACACAGGGACTGAAGTTCTCTATAATAAACACAGGCACTGCTGTTCTCTATTGTGCACACAGGAACTTCAGTTCTCTATGTTGTACACAGGGACTGCTGTTCTCTATAATGTACACATGGACTGCTGTTCTCAAAAATGTACACAGGGATAGATGTTCTCTACAATGTACACAGGGACTGCTGTTCGCTATAATGGACACAGAGACTGCGTTTCTCTGTAATGTACACAGGCACTGTTGTTGACTATAATGTATACAGGCACTGCTGTTCACTATAATGTACAGAGGGACTGCCGTTCTCTATAGTGTACACAGGGACTGAAGTTCTCTATAATATACACTGCCACTGCTGTTCTCTATTGTGCACATAGGGACTTCAGTTCTCTATGCTGTACACAGGGACTGCTGTTCACTATAATGTACACAGGACACTGCCGTTCTCTAGAAGGTACACAAGGACTGCTGTTCACTGTAATGTACACAGGGACTGCTGTTCACTGTAATGAACACAGGGACTGCTGTTCTCTATAATGTTCACAGGGACTGCTGTTCTCTATAATGTACACAAAGACTGCTGTTCTCTGCAATGTACATAGGGACTGCTGTTTGCTATAATGTACACAGGCACTGCTGTTCTCTATAATGTGCACAGGGACTGCTGTTCTCTACAATGGACACAGGGACTGCTGTTCTCAAAAATGTACACAGGGACTGCAGTTCACTATAATGTACACAGGGACTGCTGTTCTCCATACTGTACGCAAGCGCTGCTGTTCTGTATAATGTACACAGGGACGGCAGTTCCCTATAATATACACAGGGACTGCTGTTCTCTATGCTGTACACAGGGACTGCTGTTCTCTCTAATGTACACAGGGACTGCTGTTCCCTACAATGTACACAGATACTGCTGTTCACAGTAATGGACACAGGGACTGATGTTCATATAATACACAGAGGGACTGCTGTTCTCTATAATGTGCACAGGGACTGCTGTTGTCTGTAATGTACGCAGGGACTGTTGTTCTCTATAATGTACACGTGGACTGCAGTTCTCAAAAATGTACACAGGGACAGATGTTCGCTATGACGTACACAGGGACTGCTGTTCTCAAAAATGTACACGGGAACAGATGTTCTCTATAATGTACACAAGGACTACTCTTCTCTGTAATGTACACAGGCACTGCTGTTGTCTATAATGTACAGAGGGACTGCTGTTGTCTATAATGTACACAGGGACTGCTGTTCGTTATAATGCACACAGGGACTGCTGTTCTCCAAAGTATACGCAGGGACTGCTGTTCTCTATAATGTACACAAGGACTGCTGTTCTCTATAATGTACGCAGGGACTGCTGTTCTCTATAGTGTACACAGACACTGCTGTTCTCTATAGAGTACACAGGGACGGCTGTTCTCTACACTGTACAGAGGCAATGCTGTTCTCTATAGTGTACACAGACACTGCTGTTCTCTATAATGCACACAGGCACTGCTGTTCTCTGTAATGGACACCGGGACTGCTGTTTTCTATAATGTACACAGTGACTGCTGTTCTCTGTCAAGACACAGGGACAGCTGTTCTCTATAATTTACACAGGTACTGCTGTTCGCAATAATGTAGACAGGGACTGCTGTTCTCTATAAGGTACACAGGCACTGCTGTTCTCTATAGTGTACACAGGGACTGCTGTTCTCTATTGTGCACACAGTGACTTCAGTTCTCTAAGCTGTAAACAGGGACTGCTGTTCTCTGTAATGGACACAGGAACTGCTGTTCTTTATAATGTATACTGGGACAGCTGTTCATTATAATGTACACAGGGACAGCTGTTCATTATAATGCTTACAGGGACTGCTGTTCATTATAATGGACAAAGGGACTGCTGTTCTCTATAATATACACAGGGATTGCTGTTCTCTGTAATGTACTCAAGGACTGCTGTTCTTCATAGTG
>NW_025196684.1:0-4902 GCF_004010195.1 Chiloscyllium plagiosum
ATTCTCCTGCTCCTTGGATGCTGCCTGACCTGCACTTTTCTAGCAACACATTTTCAGCTCTGATCTCCAGCATCTGCAGTCCTCAGTTTCTCTAGAACAAAGAAACAAGACTGGCTATTCTCCAGTCTTCTGGGACCTTGCCTATGTCAAAAGGGGATACAAATATCTCTATCAAAACCCCAGTAATCTCCTCCCTTGCCTCCTTCAGTATCCTGGGAAACATTCAATCAGGCCCTGGGGACTTATCAATCTTAATGTTTTTCCATACACCCAACATCTCTTCTGAATATCAACATGCTTTTCATTATCAACATATCTTACTATTAACCATACCTTCTTTTCTGGATGAATTCCATCATTTGTCTTTGAGTGAATTGATATTTTTCTTAGCTACCCCCGACTGCTAGTATACTTATAAAATGCCTTGGGTTTCTCCTTAATCCTACTTGCCAATGACATTTTTTGGTCCCTTATAAACTAGGAAGGCTATCATTTAAGTTCTTTTCTGCTTCCTTTATATTCCTCAAGGGCCTTGTTTGATTTCAGTTTTCTAAACCTTACGTGTGCTTCCTTTCTGTTTTGACCAACCTTTCAATATCTGTTATCATCCAGGTTTCCCGAATCTTGCCGTCCTCATTTTTCATCCTCACAGGAATATGTGGTGAACTGATAAAGAAGGTAAAAGCTCATGGGATCTAGGAAAACTTGGCAAGTTGGATCCAAAATTGTACTAGTGGCAGGAGACAGAAAGCAGTGATAAAGTTGTTTTTTGTGACTGGAGGCTGATATCCATTGGCATATCACGGGGAACCCTTGTTGCTTGTGATAGATGTAAACAATATAGATAAGAATATTGTGGGAGGGGAGATTGATAGGTAAGTTTTGCAGATGACACAAAAGGTTCGCCAGGAAGGTCACATTGAGGAGGAAGGTGTTGGGTTACAGTAGAATATAAAGAGATTGATCACATTCAATTTAATCCTGATAAATGGGAGGTGATGTGAAGAAATTTCTTCTCTGAGGGCAGAGAAGAAATATTTGGAATTCTCTATGTCAGAGTTGTGGAGGCCAGAACACTGAAAATATTTAAAGAGAAAGTAAGCTTTTGAAATATTGCAGAGTAGCAGACATGAATGAACTAGTACAAAAGGAGTTGAGGTCTCAGGCAGATCAGCCATAATCCTGTTGAATGGCAGGGCAGGCACAAGAGGATGTGCTAGCTGTATTAATTAGCTGATTTTTAGTATGTGCCAGGGCAGCTGAATGGATACTGGGACTGGGGACAGGAATACAGTTTGTGATTTGTTTTGCTTTGTTTCCCCGGGTCCATCCTTTAGCCTAAGACAATAAGAGTACCTGGATTTCTCAATGTGTCCTGCATGTCAGAAGTTTGACAAACTGCAGAACTGTGCACCAGCTATGTAAAATCATGCTACAGATAAGTAACTGAATTACATTAAACAGATCTCAATCCCATCAGATCCATGTTGAAGACTTACAATTGAACACCCATTAGCCTTCTGATTCAACATTACACCCCTGTCATGTTTTTAATGCTTAAAGCTTCCACTCTGACAATATTTTGCGATTTTGTTTTAGAAAATGGGAGCCTGCACTCTACACTACAGCAAAGTATGTCTATACCAGTTTATTTTTAATGTTCATGGGATATGGGCATCGCTGTCTGGCCAGCAAGTACTACCCATCTCTAGTTGCCCTTGAAAAGGTGGTGGTGAGCTATGTTCTTGAACCACTGCAGTCCACCTGCTGTGAGTTGGCCTACAATGCCATTACAGAGGGAATTCCAGGATCTTGACCCTGTGACATTGAAGGAATGGTGATATATTTCCAAGTCAGGATGGTGAGTGGTTTGGGGGGGGACTTTGCAAGTGATGGTGTTCCCATGTATTTGCTGCCCTTTTCCTTCTAGATGGAAGTGGCCATAGGTTTGGAAGATGCTGTCTATGGATCTTTGGTGAATTTCTGAAATGCATCTTGTAGATAGTACGCACTGCTCCTATTGACCATTGGTAGTGGAGTGGATGTGGTGCCAATCAATAACATAGAACAGAGCCTATTCCGCTATTCAATAATATCACGGCGGATCTGGTTATGGTCTCCATTTTTCTGCCCTGTTTAAAAAGAGCAATGATAGTTTAGACTGCCTCTGGTAGGGCAATGTAATAAAAAGCCAAGAGGACCAAGTTAACTCAATTCAAAATATTGGGATCATGATGTAATACTTGCCTGTATGCCAGCCTCCCTTACCCATCACTCACTCACTCATTCACCAAAAATCTAACTCAGCCTTGAACAAGAAAGACCTAACCTACTCCAACCGCTGGGAAAGACAATTTCACATTGAATGACCCTTTTCGAAAACAATTTCTCCTCATTGTTCTTAAAATAGAGACCTTTTTTTGAAATTGTTCTATAGTTTTAATCTGTCTCCACAAGAGGAAGCATTCTGCTGGCAATCAGCATGATTAGTCTCCACAAGATCTTATTTCAGTAAGATTACCCCTCATTTTGCTCAACTGCATCTCAAGGAGGCAATGGCCTAGTAGTATAATCGCTAGACTGTTAATCCAGAAACTCAGCTAATGTTCCACGGTGAAGTTTGAATTTTAAAAAGGAACCTGGCATTAAGGGTCTAATTATGGTCATAAAACCATTGTTGACTATCAGAAAAACCCATCTGCTTGACTAATGTCCTTTAGAGAACACTGCAAGCACATAGCAAGCGATTCATCAAGACATGGGATATTCATTACGATATTCCACGAGCAACAGAACAATTGCACCTGTGAGGTTTGGCCATGTAAAGCCATATATAAATGTAACTTGTTCATTGCAGAAAAAAATATTTTTGGTTTCCTGATATGTTTTATGATTTGCTGAATTGTGGCAGCAAGAGCAAAGGACAAAGACTGAGAAATTCATCCATAGCAAACTCATCAAAAATGTACAGGAATAATTACTCACCTGGGTAGGTACATTAATTCAAGGAGATAGGTCACCACCATCTCCTTAGGGAATCTAGGAGGGATACGTAAAGGTTATCCTTGTCCATGATATTGACATCACAAGAATCAATATAATGGTAGAACAGTAGCATATTACACAGGTCTGACTGTGTGACAACTCAAATTCGCAATGGTAGATGATGAAGTTTAAAATCCATTCAAAAATCTTAAACTAAAAGTGAGCCGAATGGTAATAATGAAACTGTTAACAATTGTTAGAAAAATCCATCTAGGTCAGTAATGTCCTTTAGGGAAGGAAATCTACGATCCTTACCCGGTCTGCCGATATGTGACTCCAGATCTACAGCAATGTGGTTGACTTTGAACTACCCTTTGAAGTGGCCTAGAGAGCTGATCACTCCCAAAGACAACTAGGAATGAGCAACAAATGCTAGCCTTGTCAGCAACACCCACATCCCACATAAGAATTAGGAAGATAAACCTCCACAATAGCCCATGCACATTTCACACACCCAACAGCACACAGCTGACTGCTGAAATGGTCTGCCCTGAAATGCTGTTAACTAACAGCAGCTCCATTCCTTGAGCCACTTTTGGTAACTCAAAATGCAGCTGAACTTTATATCCCTCATGCTCTATTGCATCCTTTTTTAGCTCAATGATCCTGTAAATGCAGCAGCAGCAGGAATTTTTAACTGCCGTGAGAAGAAAATGTGGTCGCAGGACCATCAAGGTGAATATTTGTTTGGTGCTTCTACCTTCTCCCCCTTGTCCTCACCCTCTAGAACTATACAATGACAGAGTGGCCTAATGGCTGTGCCTGGCCTGTCATTTTTCCTTCTCCAGTTAAATAATGAACATTCATTTCTACTGCAATAAAAACAGAATTTGCTGGAAAAGCAAATGGGCCAATTGGTCAAGGAATAGGAGATGGAGTTTAATTTAGATAAATGTAAAGTGTTGCATTTTGGTAAGACAAACTAGGACTTACACAGTTAATGGTGGGGCCTTGGGTAGTGTTGTTGAACAGAGAGACTTTGGTGTGCAGGTACGTAGAAAGTGGCATCACAGGTAAGACAGGGTGATGATGAAAACATTGGTAAGACTTGCCTTCATTGTTCAGACCTTTGAGTATAAGAGTTGAAACACCATGTTGTGGTTGAACAAGACATTGGTAAGGCCACATTTAGAGTATTGCATAGAATTCTATTTGCTCTGCTGTAGGAAGGATGTTAATAATCCCAAGGCCCGATGTTGAGGAAGATCTCCCTATTGACCTGGCCACTATTGATCCTTTACTCAACAACAGCACCATCACTGACTCACCTCTACCTCATCAAGGACAATTAGGGATGTGAAATAAATGTCTTACCAATGACACCATACCCTGTGAAGGAAGAAAATCTGAAACAGATGATATGGTCATTATCACTGTTTGTGGGAGCTTGCTGTGCACATATTGGCAGTCATGTTTCCTACATCACAATAGTGATACAGTTCAAAACCACTTCTTTTGCTATAAATATTTTGAGATGTTCTGAAGAAAAGTGCTATAGAAATGGACAACAAAAATGAAAGAACCGTGGATGCTGGAAATCTGAAACAAAAATGGCAATTTTCAGCAAACAACAACAGTGCTGGAAAAGCTCAGCAGGTCTAGCAGCATCTGTGGAGAGAAATCAGAATTAATGTTTTGGGTCCAGTGACCCTTCTTCACTGGACAAGGGTCTGAAGAAGGATCACTGGACCTGAAACATTAATTCTGATTTCCCTCCACAGATGGTGCCAGACCTCCTTGATGAGGTAGAGGTGAGTCAGTGATGGTGCTGTTGAGTAAAGGATCAATAGTGGCCAGGGCAATAGGGAGATCTTCCTCAACATAGGGCCTTGGGATTATTAACATCCTTCCTACAGC
>NW_025196685.1:0-1735 GCF_004010195.1 Chiloscyllium plagiosum
TCTCTCTGTCGGTCCCTCTGTATCTCTGTCCCTCTGTGTATCTCTCTCTCATTCTGTTCCTGTCTCTCTCTCTCTCATTCTGTGCCTAACTCTCTCTCACATTCTGTCCCTCACTCTCTCTCCCTCTGTCTGTCCCTCTATGTCGCTGTGTGTCTCTCTCTCATTCTGTCCCTGTCTCTCTCTCTGTTTCTTCCTCTGTGTCTCTGTCAATCTGTGTGTGTCTCTCTCTCTCATTCTGTCCCTGTCTCACTCTCATTCTGTCCCTGTCTCTCTCTCTCTCTGTCTCTCCCTCTGTGTCTCTGTCACTGTGTGCATCTCTCTCATTCTGTCCCTGTCTCTGTCATTCGGTCCCTCTCTCTCTCTCTCTGTCGGTCCCTCTGTGTCTCTGTCCCTCTGTGTAACTCTCTCTCATTTTGTCCCTATCTCTCTCTCACATTCTGTCATTCTGTGTGTCTCTCTGTCATTCTGTGTGTCTCTCTGTCATTCTGTCCCTGTCTCCCTCTGTCTCATTCTGTCCCTGTCTCTCTCTGTCTGTCTGTCCCTCTGTGTCTCTGTCACTCTGTGTGTCTCTATCTCATTCTGTCTCTCTCTCTCTCATTCTGTCCTGGTCTATCTCTCTCTCTCTGTCTGTCCATCTATATCTCTGTTACTCTGTGTAACTCTCTCTCATTCTGTCCCTGTCTCTCTCTCATTCTGTCCCTGTCTGTCTCTCTATGTCTTTGTCGCTGGGTCTGTCTCTCTCTCTCATTCTGTCCCTGTCCCTTTCTCTCTGTCCCTGTCTCTCTCTCTCTCTGTCTGTCCCTCTGTGTCTCTGTCACTCTGTGCATCTCTCCCATTCTGTCCCTGTCTCTCTCCATCTGTCATTCTGTCCTTGTCTCTCTCTGTCTCTCTGTCTGTCCCTCTGTGTCTCTGTCCCTTTGTGTCTCTCTCTCGCTCTCATTCTGTCCCTGTCTCTCTCTCATTCTATCCCTATCTCTCTCTCTCTCTGTATCTCTGTCACTCTGTGTGTCTCTCCCTCTCTCATTCTGTCCCAGTCTCTCTCTCTCTGTCTGTCCGTCTGTGTCTCTGTCACTCTGTGCATCTCTCTCATTCTGTCCCTGTCTCTCTCTCTCTCTCTCTCCCATTCTGTCCCGGTCTCTCTCTGTCTCATTCTGTCCCAGTCTCTCTCTCTGTGTCTGCCCGTCTGTGTCTCTGTCACTCTGTGCATCTCTCTCATTCTGTCCCTGTCTGTCATTCTGTCCCTGACTTTCTCTCTCTCTCTCTCTGTCGGTCCCTCTGTGTCTCTGTCCCTCTCTGTCTCTGTCCCTCTGTGTATCTGTCCCTCTGTGTATCCCTCTCTCATCCTGTCCCTGTCTCACTGTCTCTCTCCCATTCTGTCCCTGTCTCTCTGTCTGTCCCTCTGTGTCTCTGTCACTCTGTGTGTGTGACTCTCTCTCTCATTCTGTCCCTATCTCTCCCTCTCTCATTCTGTCCCTGTCTCTCCCTCTCTGTCGGTCCCTCTGTGTCTCTGTCCCTCTGTGTACCTCTCTCTCATTCTGTTCCTGTCTCTCTCTATCATTCTGTCCCTGACTCTCTCTCACATTCTGTCCCTCACTCTCTCTCCCTCTGTCTGTCCCTCTGTGTGTGTCTCTCTCTCTCATTCTGTCCCAGACTCTCTCTCTCTCTCTGTCTGTCCCTCTGTATCTCTGTCACTCTGTGCATTTCTCTCATTCTGTCCCTGTCTCTCTCTCTCTCT
>NW_025196685.1:1814-4904 GCF_004010195.1 Chiloscyllium plagiosum
TTTCCCTGTATCCCTCTCCACTTCCTTGGAACTGTCCCTCTCTCTCTCTTTCTATTCCCTGTGTCCTGCTCTCCCTCGCTCTCCAACTGACCCCTCCATCTCTCACTCACTCTCTCTCTCTCTCTCTCGACCGCTCTGTCTATCTCCATCGGCCTGCCTCTCTCTCGTATGCCCTGAGCTCTCCATCTCCCTGTATTGCTCTCCGTCTGTCTCTCCCTCTCTGCGCTTGAGCCTCTCCGTCTTTAACGAGAGGGTGGTGCTGGAAAAGCACAGCGGGTCAGGCAGCATTCGAGAGGGAGCAGGAGAGTCGACGTCTCCGCCAAGAGCCCCTCGTTCCTGATGAAGGGCTGATGCCCGAAACGTCGATTCTCCTGCTCCCTCGGACGCTGCCTGACCTGCTGTGCTTTTCCAGCACCGCCCTCTCAACTCTGATCTCCAGCATCTGCAGTGCTTATGTTCCCCTGCTTTCTCTGTCCCTGTCTCGACCCACCTCTCTGTAGGTCTCTCAATCTGTCTCTCTCTCTCTCTCTCTCCACTTAACCCCTCTGGCTCTCTATCCGTCACACTCTCTGCATCCCTCCTTCTCTGCCTTTTCCCCTTTCCTGTTCCGTTTTCCCTCCATATCTGTCTAACTCTCTCTCTCTTCACATCTGCCTTTCTCGTTCCCCCCCTTCCTTTCTCGCTCGAGATGTTTCGCTCTCTGCCCTTGTCCCTCGACTGAAAATCATGAAACAGGAAGTGGTTTTGATCAAGCGCCCTAAGAGAGAGAGAGAGAGAGAGAGAGGCTTCCTGCTGTTGGGGTGTTATGGGGTGGAGCGGGTCTGTTTTTGACAAGTGCATGTTTGCAAGTGCGAGAGGGAGACAGAGCGGAGGAATCCAGCGACTGGCTGCTCGGCGAACCCCTCGGGAGGTTTCGGTCTTGAACTCGCTATCTCTCTCTCTCTCTCTCTCTCTCTCGCATCCCTTGACGTTGCTCGCACCCTCCCTCCCTCTGTGGTCACTCTCCTCCACTTCCTGAGCGAGCGGAAATCAAATCTGGGGGATTTGCCGGGGAACCCTGATTCGCAGGCCTGGTTCTGAGCCCAATCCTTCGGAAATCGCCCGGGGAGACCAGGCCGCCTCGGTCATTCCCGTCAGTGAGGAAAGGGGGCCCATCGGCAGAGGCTCCTCAGCGCTGGGTACCTGCAGGAACAGCCCTCTCGCAAGGAGAGCAGAGGAAATGACAGTGTGAAAGGAACGAGAGGGGCAAGAGAGAGAGAGACACACACACACACAATCTGAAAACCAGTCAACGGAAGGCTGAGTGACCTGTTGGTGAGGGAGGAAGCATCAAACGGCATCAGGCCACGGGCAAATGTAGGCCGAGAGCCAAACGGCTCAGTTAGGCCCGATGTCCCACAGCTGCAAGCCTTGATGAGGGACCCGTCTCGAGGGGACAACCGGTCAGAGAGAGAGAGAGATCGGACAAAAGACACCGGGGGGGAGGGGTCCGCGACTCGAGGATGAGACGCCAGAAAGGGAAAAAGAAAAACCAACTGAAGGAGAGAGTGTTCGGGTGTGACCTGGTCACACACCTGGAGACATCAGGGCACGAAGGTAAGACAAGAACTTACTCTCTCAGCCACGCCACAGGTATCTCTCTGAGGGAGAGGGGACTGAGAGACACCAGTCAGTGTACAGATATCTCTCTAAGGGAGAGGGACTGAGAGACACCAGTCAGTGTACAGATATCTCCCTGAGAGAGAGGGGACTGAGAGACACCAGTCAGTGTCCAGATATCTCTCTGAGAGATAGAGAGGGGACTGAGAGACACCAGTCAGTGTCCAGATATCTCCCTGAGAGAGAGTGGGACAGAGAGACACCAGTCAGTGTACAGATATCTCCCTGAGAGAGAGAGAGGGGACTGAGAGACACCAGTCAGTGTCCAGATATCTCCCTAAGAAAGAGAGAGGGGACTGAGAGATACCAGTCAGGGTACAGAAATCTCCCTGAGATAGAGAGAGAGTGGACTGAGAGATACCAGTCAATGTAGAGATATCTCCCAGTGAGAAGAGAGAGGGTACAGAGAGACACCAGTCAGTGTAGAGATATCTCCCTGAGAGAGAGAGAGGGGACTGAGAGACACCAGTCAGTGTACAGATATATCACTGGGAGAGAGAGAGGGGACTGAGACACACCAGTCAGTGTACAGATATCTCCCTGAGAGAGATAGGGACTGAGAGACACCAGCCAGTGTACAGATTTCTCCCTGAGAGAGAGCGGACTGAGAGACACCAGTCAGTGTACAGATATCTCCCTGAGAGAGAAGGACTGAGGGACAGCAGTCAGTGTACAGACATCTGCCTGAAAGAGAAACGGGACTGAGAGACACCAGTCACTGTACCGATACGTCCCTGAGAGTGAGAGTGAATGACTGAGAGACACCAGTCAGTGTACAGATATCTCCCTGAGAGACAGAGGGACTGAGAGACATCAGTCCCTGTACAGAAAAATCCCTGAGAGAGAGGGGACTGACAGACACCAGTCAGTGTGCAGATATCTCCCTAAAATACAGAGGGGACTGAGAGAAAGAAGTCAGTGTACAGATACGTTCCTGAGAGAGAGTGGATCCAGAGAAACACCAGTCAGAAAACAGATATCTCCCTGAGAGAGAGAGAGGACTGAGAGACACCAGTCAGTGTACAGCTATCTCCCTGAGAAAGAGAGAGGGACTGAGAGACACCAGTCAGTGTACAGATATTTCCCTGAGTGAGAGAGGGACTGAGAGACACCAGTCAATGTACAGATGTCTCCCTGAGGGAGAGAGTGGACTGAGAGACACCAGTCAGTGTACAGATATCTCCCTGAGAGAGAGAGGACTGAGAGACACCAGTCAGTGTACAGATATCTCACTGAGAGCGAGAGGGACTGAGAGACACCAGTCAGTGTACAGGTATCACCTTGAGAGAGAGAGAGGGGACTGAGAGACACCAGTCAGTGTACAGATATCTCCCTGAGAGAGAGGGGGGACTGAGAGACACCAGTCAGTGTCCAGATAATTCCCTGAGGGAGAGAGGTGACTGAGAGACACCAGTCAATGTACAGATGTCT
>NW_025196686.1:0-4907 GCF_004010195.1 Chiloscyllium plagiosum
CTGACTAAGGCTCCACAGTCTCTGGGGCAACAATTTCCAAAGTTTCACACCTCACTATGTTCCCTTATCTAAGTTCGCTCTTTGGCAAGTGCTTCTGTTGTGGGCGATACAGATTTTTGTATATGTGGTTCTAACCCTGGTGTGCACTCTGGAACTGCAGTCATTTCCCCTTTTGACACTTGCTGCTGAGAAAAAACGAGGTTTGGAAACGCAAGCCGACAGAGTTTTCCTGGTGGATTACTTGGCTGAGATCAAAAAGTATTTAATGGACTCACAATCATGTAAAAGATGGTCAATTTTTACGGCACTGTTAAGAGAATGGAATTGCATCTCCGAGAGACGGTTTGCTTCCTAATTGTTAGGGTATAACTTTCCTTTCTAATTAAAACAAATCTCGGTTCCATTGACAATGCTTAACAGTGAATCATTTGCTGCACGTTTCCAAACCATGTGACCTTTGTCGTCGATGCTTTTTAGTTGCACGTGTTCACGAAATTTACTTCCGTCTAAATTGCGTCTACTTTTTTTTTAAACAAGTCCTGATCTATTGCTTCGCAGTTTACAATGGGCTTCACTTTGTACAGTAAGCTGCACTTCTCAAAACCATAAATGATTTCATAGTCAGCTTTAATCATCTGTTAAGGAAGTATCTTTGCACATAAAGTCATTCCAAATCCAATTGGTTTCCCCACCCTGCCCATCTCTGAACTGCTCTGCCATCCACCATCCCTCCCAGTCAGACCCTTCCACAAACGCTCTTCACCAATTACGTATACTCCCTGTTTGCCCAGTCATATATCATTAAAACTTTCTTTAATCAGCTTCTACATTTGTTTCTGGGAAATCGATCATTTGGGATCTCTGAACTTGTTTCACTCGAAAGGGGGAAATTTCCTCCTACTTAGACATTCTGAACCTCTCATCATCTAGAAAATCTCTGTTAGTTCACTTCCCAAACTTCCAGGGCTCAGGTGCAGATTTGCAATTTTTCCAGCATCTCATGAATATAATCCTGCATACTTTCCACCGTCCTGATAAATTATTATGTGCCCTTTCTAATGTGTACATTTTTGGTGCAGTGAGGGCAAGGATTGCGTACAATGCTCCAACTTACACACAATATCCTGTACGATGAAGGAAAGCATGTCACATGTCTTCTGAACCACTCTATCGACATGCATTGCCACCATCAGCATAAAATATACCACAACGTTTGGGAGAAGATTTGTAGCTCGGGTGCTCGTTGTTATGGTTCTGTTCGCCGAGCTGGGAATTTGTGTGGCAGACGTTTCGTCCACTGTCTAGGTGACATCCTCAGTGCTTGGGAGCCTCCTGTGAAGCGTTTCTGTGATGTTTCCACCGGCATTTGTAGTGATGTGTATCTGCCGCTTCCGGTTGCCAGTTCCGGCTGTCCGTTGCAGTGGCCGGTATATTGAGTCCAGGTCGATGTGCTTATTGATTGAATCTGTGCATGACAAGCAACATGAGTTCGACTGGGACAACACTGCTATTCTAGGACATGCCAAACAGAGAACAGCCAGGGAATTCCGAGAGGCCTGGCACTCATCCACAGATTCAATCAAGAAGCACATCGACCTGGACCCAATATACGACCACTGCAACGGACAGCTGGAACTGACAACCGGACGTAGCTGATTCAAACCACTACAAATGCCGGGGAAAGATCATAGAAGCGTTTCACGGGAGGCTCCCAAAAACTGAGGATGTCACCTAGACAGGGTACGAAACGTCTGCAACACAAATTCCCAGCTTGGCGAACAGAACCACAACATGTACCACAACACCCAAATCACCCTGTACATCAATTTTCCTCAGAGCTTATCCATTCACCGTATAGTTCGCTTTTGAAATGGATATCCCAACATGCATTGCCTCGCATTTGCCTGGATTAAATTCCATCTGCCTCTCCTCCGCCAAACTGTCCAGTGTACTTATAATCTTCTGCATTCTCTAAAAGTTCTGTACACTTCCTGCTACTCCACCAATATTAGTATCATCTGCAAACTTGCTAATCAGACCACCTATACCTTCCTCCAGATCTTTTATGCATGTTAGAAACAACAGTGGTCCCATGACCGATCCCTGTGGAACACCACTGGTGATAGTTCTTCATTTTGAGAAACTCCTTACTGCTACTCCTCTCTTTCTCCTGTCACACAGCTTTGTCTCTCTCCAGCAAGCTAGTACATACTGGACCGCATGCGACTTCACTATCTCCGTTAGCCTACCATGGCAAACTTTATCGCTCGTCTTACTGATGTCCATGTATATGACATCTGCAGCCCTTCCCTCATCAATCAACTTTGTCACTTCTTCAAACAATTGTATTAATTTGGTAATATGTGATCTTGCCTACCCAAAATCCTGTTGCCTGACGCTTATCAGCCTGTTTTCTTTCAGGTGGGAACAGATCCTATCCCTCAGTATTTTTTCCAGCAGCTTTCTTACCACTGACGTCAGGCTCACCAGTCGATGATTACCTGGTATATCCCTGCTACAATTTTGAAACAAGAGGACGACATTAGGAATTCTATAGTTCCTCCGGCACCTCACTGCTGAGCAAGGATGCTGCAAAAGTATCTGTTAAGGTTCTATCTATTTCCTCTCCCACTGCCCTCAGTAACCCAGGATAGATCCCATCCAACCTATGGTCTAAATCCTTTCAGAATACCCAATACTTCCTCTCTCCTTCTGCTGACGTTACACAGAGTAATAAAACATCTATAGCTAACCTCAACAACCATCTTATCCCTCTACTCGAAGAATGCCAATGCAAAATTCTCAGTAAGATACTTACCAATTTTCTCTGACTCCAGTCATAACTTTCCTCCATTGCCTTGAGTGGGGAAACCCTTTCGCTTGCAATCGCGTTGCTTCTTATGTACGATTTTTAAAAAAGGCATTGGAGAATTATTTAACTGTGTTTTCTAAAGATATTTCATAAACCCTTTTCGCCCTCTGAATTCTTCGATTCAATTGGTCTCACTTTCACAATATTCATCTAAAGCTTCGTCTGTTTTCTGTCGCTTGGACCACATGCATGCTTGCTTTGTCCTTTTAGCTAGTCTCACCATTACACCTCGGCGAAAGAGAGGACTGCAGATGCTAGAGATTAGAGTCAATATTAGAGTGGTGATGCAGAAGCACAACAGGTCAGGCAGAATCCGAGGTGCAGGAAAATCGACGTTACGGGCAGGAGCCCTTCATCAGGAATCATCCTCCTTCTCCCCGGATGCTGCCTGACCTGCTGTGCCTTTCCAGCAACACTCTAAATTTGACTAACCATTACACGTATCTATCATGGTTCTGTACGTTTGACAATTGTATCCGTTTCAGACGGACATGTCTGTCTGAACTCTAATCAACTTGTCTGTAAAAGCCTCCCACATATCCCCAATTTAGCACACTTCCTTTGAGAACAGGCTTGTCTTTGTTCATGAATATTCAAAAGCTTACATAATTGTGACTACTATTCCTGTGTGAAAACGCTCTTTCTCATTTGACTTTTGTTTATTTTCTTAATGACTTTACATCACTGATGAATATCTCTCTTTCGTTTCACTACCTTATTTCTCTGTCTAGACCCGTCATGAATTGAAAAGATTCATTCAGAGGAGTTTTCAGTCCTTTGTTCTCCAAGGACAACTGTCGCAACTTTCCAGTCTACCTCCATTGCTGACGTTCCTCATACACAATAACATTGATGTCAATATCTCCGCGCTGTCTCCAATCGCTTCACTTCCCTACTTCCGTTGACGTCCGACACTGTGTACTGACGCAGATGGAGAATCCATTAATGTCTGACTCTGTGGCTAAACATCCTGAAACAGTTACTTTCGCTTTTCACATGTGCTCTGTTGTGCCATGCTCGCTGCAGAGACACCACTGTTCCCGGATCTCAATCTGCCCTCAAGAGGCCACAGCGGTTTTTTTCTTCCACGGAAAGCTGATCAGCAGATTTGGCAATAATGAAGAGAAAGAAAAAGAAACACGGCGTTTGTGTTGGGTTGCAACCCAGGACTTCTCGCAGATCTGCATGGTTTAATCCCCACAGTGAATCATTACCGTAAACTCAGACTTGCTGAAAAAAAAACTGTTCTTTGTGATGCTGGATTTCACAACTTGAGAAATCATACGACACCAGGTTATGGTTTTCAGATTTATTTGAAATCATAAGCTTTCTGAGCGCTGTTCCTTCGTCAGATGAAAGGTGGAGAAGCGCACAACACAGGCACACAATTTATATGCAGACAGATGAAAATATCATGCTAATGGTGTGAGTGGAGTATCCGCAGGCCGAACAAGTACTCCCTTTTGGATGGTAAAAGTATCAGACCGTGAGCGTAACGTGTCAACAGCTAAGTATCAACATCTGGTTAATTTCGGCAGAGAAATTAATTCCAATAATAAGCATCGGGTGATGCTGGAGACAAACCAATTGCCTGGATTGGCACGATACGTATAACAGTTATATACAGAAAGTCTGACCAAATTAACAAGTACTTTAAATCTGCACAAACTAACTTAGGTAGAGAGATTATTATAAGTTATCAAGTGATGGTGTTAAAGTGGGACAGTAAAGGAGATATTACAGGATAGTATGACAGTTTTACATGGAGTGAGGCATGAAGCGAAGATCAGAGTTGAGGCTTTCTTCCTGTGTACAGAACTTGGCTATCAGCTTATGCTCGGCGATTCTGCGTTGTTGTTTATCTGGAAGGTTCCCTTGGGGGACGCTAACCTGAAGCTGGGACGCTGAATATCCATGACCGCTGAAATTTTCTCCATTTGGGAAGGAATATTCCTGTCTGGTGATTATGGCACTGTGTCCATTCATCAGTTGTCCTGGCTGTGGCATGGCCTCGCCAATGTGCTATGCCTCGGGG